>NW_015505567.1:935232-960815 GCF_001515645.1 Sinocyclocheilus grahami | reverse complement strand
ACACACACACACACACACATAAAGACCTTTTCTTTATTTAGACAATAATTAATCAGTTACAAATGTATCTGGTATATGCATGTGTTGTTTGTACGTTTCCCTATTAGATTAGCTGAGTTCCCGAATTGGGATATCACTTCGATAGACCAATCTACTTCGAGTGTAAACTAAATGAGCCAATGCACATTGGCATGCAATTATTGCATCCAGCTGCCGCTGATCACAGCGTGAGTATAATAAGGCAGCAGGTGCAATGCATATCAGCTTTTCGCTTCGGAGCCGAGCAACAACATCGTTCTGCTCTATGTTTATTTCGAGAACTACGAGTTCAGCACGCTCTCAGAAGCTTTCTGTGTTGGCGGGACGGTGCTTTAGCGGTGGTCGTTCCAGTGTCGTGTGGGTTGCGCACTTCAGGCTGCACTACCCCCTGTCGTGTTGCAAAGCGGCCATCTCCCCTGTGCGCCTCAGCACTAAAAGAGCATTTCCTAAAAAGAGCAAATTTCTCTAAAAGAGCTACACGGGTGCGTCTTTATAAAGACGACGGATCATTCTTATAAGGATGCCGTTTCACCCGTGCGTTTCTGGGTGCGGTCGTTACCTGGCACCAGGTGATGGTCACGATCGCTGCCTAACATGTCTGGGCATTAAGCATGCTGAGGTGGCCTTCGTGGATGAGTCATGTTCTCATTGCGGGAAGATGACCATCTCGGAGCTGCGAACTAGGCTCCGCTACTCGCAAGGGGGCGGAGTCCCGTTGCCGCGATCTGGGGCTCGTTCTGGCGGAAGGCAGACGAGAACCACTTCCAGCAGTAGCGCGGGCGGTTTGAGGGTTACAGTGATGGCAAACCCCGCAGGGAACCAACCCTCTAGGGACCATCACTCCTCTTGCTCCTCCGATCCAGTGGAGCGACCCACGGAACGCGCTGGGCCCTCTTTAAAGAGCGTACCAGCGGTATCCAGTGGACCTCCCCCCGACCAGATGTCGATCTCAGCATCGGAGGGAGAGCTGTCCGATGAGGATTCGGCCGCGCTGCCGCCCTCCGGGATGGTGGCAAAGCCTGAATCGGATCCGGAGATGACAGCTATGCTTTCCCGGGCCGCCGAAAGGGTCGGGCTCGAGTGGAAACCTCCACCGCGTCCCGAGCCCTCAAGACTGGATGATTGGTTTCTCGGGTTCTCGGGGTGGCTCGCGCTGGTTCTCAGCGCCCCCCCCTGGTGTCTTTCTTCCCGGAGGTGCATGACGAGCTCACCAGGTCATGGACGGCACCTTTTACTGCCAGAGACCGGCCGGCGGGCTCCTCCCCCCTCCCCACCCTCGACGGCGGTGCAGCGAAGGTGTATTCGGCGATCCCCCCGGTGGAGCGGGTGGTAGCGATGCAATTGTGTCCTAAGTCCGCCTCCTCCTGGCAGGGAGACCCGGTACTTCCTTCTCGGGCCTGTAGGCATTCGTCTGGTCTAACCGGCAGTGCCTATATGGCTTTGCGGGGAAGCTGCTTCTGCCTTACACACTATGGCGTTACTGCAGGTGCACCAGGCTAAGGCACTGAAGGACCTGCACGAGGGTGGTCACGATCCGGAAGTTCTGAAAGAGCTCCGAACCGCCACTGACCTCGCGCTCCGAGCGATGAAGGTCACCGCGAGTTCCCTGGGTCGTGCGATGTCCACGCTTGTGGTCCAGGAGCACCATCTCTGGCTGTGTCTGGCAGACATGAGGGACACCGGCAAGGTTCGGTTCCTCAATTCCCCTGTGTCCCAGACCGGCCTCTTCGGCGACGCAGTCAAGAGCTTTGCCCAGCAGTTCTCGGCTGCCCAGAAGCCGGCTCAGGCGATCCAACACATCCTGCCCCGGCGGTCAGCTGCTGCCTCGAACCGCCCGCTGCTGCCGTCTGGCGAAGGAGGAGGATGAGTGGGGTCCAGGCCCCGGCCCCACTCAGGATCTGCTCTTCGGGAGATGGTGAACGCACCACTCCCTCCCCCAGAGGAGGGCCGGGCGGAGAATCTTTTGTTTCGCAGGCGGCTCGCACAGGGCACTGGAAGGGGCAGCACCATGGCGCTTTGGTAGGGATCCCAATTCGTCGGTCACGACGTGACTCGTAGTGACCGACTGAAAGGGAACGTCTCGGTTACGTATGGTAACCCTCGTTCCCTGAAGGAGGGAACGGAGACGTCCCGTTCCGTCGCCACGATTACTGTACCACCGCTTAGCGGCCGGGTCGCCGGCTCGGCTCCTCAGCGAAAACCTGGTATGCATTGCGCCTGCTGCCTTATTATACTCACGCTGTGATCAGCGGCAGCTGGATGCAATAATTGCATGCCAATGTGCATTGGCTCGTTTAGTTTGCACTCGAAGTAGATTGGTCTATCGAAGCGATATCCCAATTCGTCGGTCACGACGTGACATCTCCGTTCCCGAGACGTTACCACTCGTTATTTTGTATTTGTATTAGTTAAGCCCAAACGCTGATATTCAGGTGTATGAATGTATCTCTGGTTTAATATATTCTAAATGTTTCTTTCTTAGTATCAATATTATCTGCTCTTTATTCCTCAAACAATGATGTACAGTATGTGATTGTGAAATGCATCATATGTTTTGTACTATATTTTGGGTTAAAACTGCACCAATATTCCAGACCGGCCATAAACATGCAAATGGAACATAAAGGGAGACAAAGAAAACTTCCCCCGCTCAAAAATTCACGCCTGGTATTGGCTATTCCACCCAAAGGTGGTTGTGAATAGAAAACTTTCAAAAGTCATTAGCTCGAAATGATCTTTGCTCAGAAAACCTCTTCTTTTGAGACGACACTAAGACTTCTCAAGACTCTCCTCTTGAGTTTGATTTTCCGGCAGTTTTTATCTTCAATAAATCGATCCGCTGTGGACTTTCCTATCTTCAGAAGAAGACAAAGAAAACTTCCAGCTCACTTCTAAGAGAACTCAAGAACCGTTGTCTACCGCATCAAGAATCTTGTTCAGCAATCGAAGCCAATACAAGTAACCGTTTACAACTATTTAGATGCGTGTTTAAGTTTGAGACCCGTTTTAAGGTGATTCTTTGATGATTCTCATTAGGTTGTGGTTAACTGATGTGAAATACTGCCATTCTTTTACTCTTCTCTCTCTCTCTTCCTTACTTTCCTTCATTCTGTATATATGTGTTGTGCTTAGTTTAGTTATATGTTAGATATAGTTTCATTTATTAAATCCCTTATATTCACAACTGATTGTTTCTGTGTGTTGCTCACAATTCGAAGTCACTGAATGTTTGAAGTCTTGCTACATGCTACATTACTGCTAGCACTGCATAAAGAAGGAAAGCTACTTTCCTTGGCCAGGAAAATAATCTTTCCTTGAATTGATAAATGATTATATTGTCTGCTCAGTGGACGGACAGATCAAATAATTGTAATATTGATTCTGCTACAGTTAATTCTATGATCTAATCTAAATATTTATTATTAATCATAATCAGTTATAATTAGTCATAAATATGTCCCTTTTGAGCTGATTTACTAAAATGGGTTAGCTCCTGCATACCTAACTAGTTTTCTACCACACTATAATCCATCACGCGCCCTAAGGTCACAAAACTCTGGACTTTTGTGTAGCGTCTCGACCAATCTGACACACTAATTTTTATTTGATTTAACAAATCAATTATTCATTAGATTAACAAATCGTCACAGTCCCCTCACTCAATAAACTTGTGTGTGTGTGTGTATGTGTATGTTAGACCAGTTTATGTGTGTATGTAGGATGTTAGACCAGTTTATGTGTTTATGTAGTCTGTTAGACTAGTTTAAGTGTTTATGTAGTTAATAAAACCTTACTTGTATCACACTTGACGTGTTCATTGTTTGCTCATAACTGGAGTCACTAATCATGCAGATTTTCGCTACAAGCTTTGTAGAATTGTACAGTAAAATGTTATTTCCCTTAACCAGGAAATTAACGTTCTTAGAATTGACAAGACAGTTGACCTGAGAGGTCAGCTAAATATCTACAGCGGATCTAAAATATTCATAATTAATTATAACTAGTTATGGTTAATTATTCATATTTCCTGTTGTGAGCTGATTCGTTACATTTGGTAGTGCCTAGGATAGCAAAGTCCACTAAAGGAGGTAGAGATTTTTTGCATTTGGCATTTCGCGTTCGGGGTTCAGACACACTCTCTCTGTTTAAATCTAGATTAAAGACATCTCTTTGGCCAAGCATTCTAATAATGCATCTCATAATCTTGTACTGCAGTTATATCTGATCAAATGCACATTATTATTCTTTAGCTTGGGTTAAACAAATCAATTTTGCTTGGTTGGAACAGCAGCTACGATAATTATGTCTCTATTTGTTTCTCTGTTTCTGTAGATTTACACAAGCTTCAGTCTGGATCCAGAACACCTGAGAAGAGATGATGTCAACCCCTCAGATGATGCCAACCCTGAAACAACATACAGAACTACCAAATGTTGCTATAAGTTTGTTTGCTGTTCGTCTTTTTGATTACGTCCTTAATTGATTTTTCCGTACATTTCTGCCATATGTACATTAACTGACAGTCACCACTGATAAGCTACTACTAAATATATTGTAGAAACTTAATTTTCGGTAAAGTTGCTTTGCAACGATTTGTATCGTGAAAAGCTCTATACAAATAAACTTGAATTGAATTGATTTCATCACATGACATACAGCTCTGGAAAAAAGAGACCACAGCAAAAATATACATTTATCTGGTTTTACTATTTGTAGGTATGTTTTTGTAGGTAACATTTTTGTTTTATTCTATAAACTACTGACAACATTTCTCCCAATATCCAAACATATCCAACATATTGTCATTTAGAGCATTTATTTGCAGAAAATGACAAAATAACAAAAATGGTGCAGTGTTTTCAGACCTCAAATAATGCAAAGAAAGTTCATATTCCTTTTTAAACAATACAATACTAATGTTTTAACTTAAGAAGAGTTCATAAATCAGTATTTGGTGGGATAACTCTGATTTTCAATCACAGCTTTCATGCATCTTGGCATGCTCTCCACTAGTCTTTCACATTGCTGTTGGGTGACTTTATGCCACTCCTGGTGCAAAAATTCACACAGCTTAGCTATGTTCGATAGCTTGTGACCATCCATCTTCCTCTTGATCACCAGAGGTTTTCAACGGGGTTCAGGTCTGGAGATTTTGGCCTGGCCATGAAAGGGTCTTGTTCTGCTGAAGAAAAAAATCAGTTGAGGAGCATTGTCAGAGCAGAAGAAAGGAAGTTTTCTTCCAGGACAACCTTGTACATTGCTTGATTAATGAGCCCAACTCCAGCCTTGATGAAGCACCCCCAGATCATCACCTTTCATCCACCAAATTTTCAAAGCGGGTGGCTTGTAGGCATCTCCAGGTCTCAGTCTAACCATTAGATGGCCAGGTGTTGGGCAAAGTGGAAAACTGGACTCATCAGAGAAGATGACCTTCCTCTAGTCCTCTATGGTCCAATCCTTATGGTCTTTTGCTAACCTCAGCCTGGCTCTTCTTTGCTTCACTTTGATGAAGAGCTTTTTTCTAGATTTGCCCTGCCCCTAGGAGCCAGTTTCAATCCATCCTCGCCATGCACTTCACCCCAGCTTCCATTTGCCATTCTTTTTGTATGTCACTTCATGACTTCCTACGGTTGTTGAGTGGCATTCAAATGAGTTGGTGGTCATTCCTGTCAGTGGAGAGTCATTTTTGCCCTCTACCGGTCTGTAGCTGTGTTGTCCCCAATGTCTACAGCTTGACCTTGTTTTAATGAACACTTGTCTTCGAAATTTTAATGATGGAAGTAACCTGACACTCACTGTATCCCTTTGCCAGAAAAGCCTGAATTGAATCCTTCTTTTCCTCATTCAAAGTTTTTTTTTTACTATTTTGGCATGGCCAATGGTTATTATTTGATTCCAATTACTTTCGAGGTACTACTAGCACTATTTTTGCCATCCAGCTGGTCCTATTGCAAGAGGATAGTGATGACCACAGCAGTGGTTTTATATGTTTCCTTGTTAAGATTTGGCTAAGGTGATTACCTATTCAGTACTTCATTAAGCAGAGGTGTGCCTGAGTTGGAATTTAACAGACACTGGAATGGAATAGCTGCTATACATGTAGAGATGCAGTGGTCTCTTCATTTTTTCTAAAGCTGTTATTAATGTTTGTCAGCTGTTTGCAGCTGTTCTCTCTGTATACTTAATGTCTTTCTGATACATGTCACTTTTGCCAATATCAATGTCGTTTAAACAGTAAAGTGCCAGATATGCCACTGCTTTCAACTATGAATTTAACTCTATATAATATATAATATATAATAACATATAATATTGCAAAATTTAGATTAGAATGTCATCAAACTAATTAATGCACAGCTTTATTGTTATTGTCATAATATATTTCTACAAAGATATCTTGCACTCTGTAAAAATTTAGTCTTGTCAGAAAAATTTTTGAGCTTGTCTGGCTATCATGTTATTTTTTTGTATTTTTCTCAGGATTAAGCAGAATGATGTAACATTTTGGGGGTAAATATACACAGCTAAAGGCCATAACTGGAAGCCAAAATGGCGAAAATCTCCACAGCTAACGTGTATTTCTGTGGTGAGCTGGCATACGCTGGCACAAACAAAATCCACACAGCACAGAAGATCAACATGCTGAAAGTATTTTATTTAGCTTCATTGATATTGTCTGGAAGCTTTTGGGCAAAGAAGGCCAGCCATGTTCTTTTTAGAGAGAAGAGGCTTTCTTCTGGCAACCCTTCCAAACATGCCATACTTGTCTGGTCTTTTTCTAATTGTACTGTCACAAACGTTATCATTTAACATGTTAACTGAGACCTGTAGAGTCAGAGGTTTCCTTTTTTAGTTGTCTGCAATTTCTCAGAGTATTGTATGGTCTGACCATGGAGTGAATTTCCTGGGACGTCGACTCCTGGGAAGATCGGTGTCTGTCTTGAATGTCTTCCACTTGTGAATAATCTTCCTCACTGTGGAATGATGGACTGATTGTTTGGAAATGGCCGTATTACCCTTCCCATATTGATGGCAGCAACAATTGCTTCTGTAAGATCATTGCTGATGTCTTTCCTCTTTAGCATTGTGTTAACACACACCTGAAGGCTCCAGACCTGCAAACTGCCAAAAACTTCTGCTTTTATAGAGCTGCTCACACTTGCTGATGATCAGTTAATCAAAGGTATTTTATTAGCAGTGCCTGACTGTTACTTACCCTCTTAATTCCCATGTTAACAGTAAGTGTGTCCTTAGTTTGTTACACATGGCTTTTCCATTTTGGCCTAGTTTTTGTTAAATATATAATGACAGAGTGTGATATGTCATGTGTTGATGTTCATCTGAGGTTTAATTGTTCAAATTTTAAGACCTGCCAAGGACCAGATTATTATTTTTTTATTATGTCCTGATACAGATCCCGTGGAATTCAATAGGGTGTCCTTTCTTTTTCACATGACTGTATATATACACACACATATAAACACACCTGTAATGTTGCTGATTTCTCCGCCTGCACAAGGGAGGCAGTCAAAACAGCAAACAGGTTTTCCTTTTTGTACAGCCTTCCTAGTGCCTGGAAAACAGCTTGTACTGCACACAGATTCAGATACATGAAACTGAATGAATGATGAAGGAAGAAACTATATCAGACTCACAGCAACCTTCTAACAACACAATATCTGTGAGTATAACAAGCACATAAAGAAATAAAATAGTTTTTTCACACAAATCAAATTTTTTTTTTTATTTTACAAAAGAAAAGTACACTTATATACACAATCATTGACTCATTCCCATCCATGGCACATCTCTCACCACTCAAGAGTCTGTCCATTAAAATCTTACAAAGAGGTTAGATAGTGAACACATTCACATGCACACTTACTCAGACCCTTTTAACTAAATGCACATGATACCAAATGCACACAAACTTGTATACTGACATTTTCATTCAGAAAACATAACCATAAAGCTAAAGCAAGAAACACCGCATACAGACTGTTTTCATTTGAGAGGACATTCATGTCATTCAAATTCTGTTCTTCTGTTTCTGTTTCTCGTCTGCTGATTTGTTTCTTACTATTTGTCTACATGACAAGAAAGCCCTGCTGACCCCTCATAGAAAGAATGAGAGTAATATAACAAAAACTTAGGGCAGATCAGACCCTGGTGGAATCAACACAGAATGTCACAGTTCTCAATAGAGAAAAAAAAATCTGTTTGTATTTGCATCTCTAAAGACATATATTTGAACCCACAACATTTGAAATTATATAATAAATCAAAGTCACTGGACAGCCCAGCCTCCTCCCCCAACCACTATTTCAAGGTTTATGTTCAGCTCTTGGCCTGGTCCTTTGACTGCATCAAACTGCCCCACCTGGACAAAATTCACTGAATCGCTTTCATCTACATGCCAGTTCGTAATGTCATAAGAGGCAGATGGCTCGCTGTTATCTTCAAAATGGACCAGCTCACCCACTGGTGTTATGAGGTTAACTGCATGTAAATAGTGCAGAAGCTGTGAAAGGAAAACACATCATATGCAGTATTTATAAAAAATGTTGCGTACATATATATATATATATATATATATATATATAATATTTTAAGATTCCCCTCCCATCTGAACCTGTCTAGCATACACAGCCTTATACACACTGTAAGTGACTGTGAAACATCTGTGTAGATGCGGCCATATTTCTCCACATTCTCTGAGACTGTGCACTTTGGAATTTTAGATGAAGGCTGCCAGTCTTGTGCCAGTGAGCACCAAAACATTTCTTCCCAAATATATTTTACAAACAGTTAATTTGGCTGCTTCGCAGGGCTCAGCTGGGCAAGAAAAGCACCAAGACCCTGAATATCAGCCCGACGCAGGGCAAAGCCAATGATACCAGCTAGGAGAGAACTGCTTGCTGGGTCAAAGAACAGAATAGAGGTGCTCTAGGCCTCTGGCTATCCACTACCTGTTGGTCACATTCTGCACCACCACTCCCTTCAGTAGAACTTTTATATCAGGGACAATAGCAAAGGTCACCACAACACGAGCTGTAACACTCTGTATCCTCTCCAGTTTGTCTGATCCTGCTTTGAGTGTGATTTTGGAATAAATTCCAGGTAGTCCACACAGATTTGTGTATTTTTCAGTTCACAACACTTTTACCATATTCATCATCCTGCGACCACCCCAGGTCCAGTCCAACAGGTGCAGCAGACGGGCCATGGCCTTGGCCTGGAAAGCATCACTGGGAACAGTGCGCAGGAAAGAGTGAAATCTGCGACTGTCACTGAGACAAGCACAGGATGCAAAAAAACTCACCTGGATAGACAAAACACAGAAACAAGTTCTGGAGGGAAAAAACAGTTTAAAAAGAATAATTTCACTGAAAATCCTGGTTATTAGTTCACTTAAAAAATAAAACATGAAAATGAAATTTTTAATGACATTATTTTAAAAAGTTTAATTTGACAATGTTTTTTTCACACAAATGACCTCTTTCTGTAAATAATATATAATAGAAATAATAGACTCTGAAATTATTTTCAGTGTAGCCTATTGAAATTTCTGAGAGTACATGAGAAGAACTTAGAGTAGTTTCAACATTGGGTTTAACCCTCCCAGCTTACTGGAGAGTCTTTTTCTAAAAGTCAAGACAACTCTAAATATGCATTTTGATGTATTTTCCAGGGAGTCAGAGAGATGTGGGAACATTCCAGTTCATTCGTTTTCAGAAAATATACATCTAAAAAGCATTTTTTCAAACTTCTTACTAGGAAAGGTTTTATGGACATTAATACAACACGGTGATCCTTGAAACTCTAATCATTGCAACACTTGTCTAAAAGTCACACCAAATATGCATAAACAACTCTTATAACAAGTGTCTTCCAAATAACTTCGTAATACCATGGGTAGAGGAATGAGCGTCACCAATAATGACAGGCACCACTGTGGCCCTGTTGCATTCTGCTCCCAACACTGTCTCCTCCTGCCCCATTACCAGAGCGCAAGTAATAATATTTTGTAACTGATACGGAACTTAATAGGTAGCCAGTTTAGAGACTGTAAAATTGGGGTAATATGATCATATTTTTTTTATATGAAGCTAAAGCAGCACTCATTGTTGTGTCCTCAGCTAGGCAAGTGTCGGCTACCAGGTATCCCACAGTAACATTTGGAAGCAGGACAGGGTTTTGACTAATCTCCTCCACCATAAAGATCATAGCTTTGAGCCAGCAGTATGAACAAAGCTGAAAGAGAATGTAAAATGCAAATTTCCATTGATTTGAGGAGGAACTGGATAATTGGCACAGTTCAGGAATACCCTATATGGAGAGAAAACAAAATGTATCCTGATATAATAATCCTATTAAGTTGGAATATACAAAATAAAAATATTGAGTCGGGTAACCTTAAAATGTGCTCCGGGCTGTGCAGAAATATGTCAGGTTCAGGTTAGGTAGATAAAGTTTTACTTTTTACAATTTATTCTCAATTATCGTTAACAAAACCCTTTTTAAAACTATATTCCAGGGGTTTTCAAACTTTCTGGAGCCAGGGACCCCTTACAGGGGAGAAGATTTTCCAAGGACCCCCTCATAATTACAACAGAGTTAAAAGGCTAAAGTTAATGTGAGGGGGAGTAATGAACATTACAAAGTTGCAGGTCAAGAAAAAAAAAAGTTGCTTCGGTGTATAAGTCTCATTTTACAATTACTTTATATAAATACATTTAGACCATGCATGTGCTAAAGTTGAGAAGCAAATATGGCCAAGTCAAAAGAGCTCTCACAAAAGCACAAACGTTTTATTACATAAGAAAGTTTATTGATAAAAGAAGATTTCCAAAACAGTTCCCTGAGACACAACTGGCAGCCTTATTAATGTTTAAAATGAGTTAAGAAAATCTTTGAGGGCACTGAAGAAAAAGCACAATGTCATCAGGGGGAGAACATTTTTTAAACTGAGCAACTGATAAAAAAAACAATTTACTGCTAAAGACTTGCAAAATTACCTAGTTAATGGAGGAAAAAACATCTCAGTATACCACAGTATAAAGAATAACACTTGTTGGGACATCTTGCCACTCTTGACCAAGAAGAACATAAAAGGCTAACTTGAATATGCTTAAATTCATTTTTATAGACCTGTGAAGTTCTGGAAGAATGTTTTATTGAGTGATGTGACCAAACTGGAACTTCTTGGACCCATGGATCAGTGCTATGTCTGGTGCAAAAAAGGCAAATATTATGAGCAGAAGAACACCCTCTCCATGGGTCAAACATGAAGGTGGACCAGTCTTGTTATGGGGCTGGTCTTGTTATGGGGCTGATTCTCATCATCCCACATTCAGAGGCGTAGGCTTACTGAGGATAGCAGTATTTTGTTCTGTTTATTTAAATAATATTGTTTACTGAGACACAGTACATCGAAACACATATACAACTATACAAACAAAACATCTGTAATATTAGAGATTAGACTAGAGACTAGAGGATTAGAATGTTTCATCAAACTGATTAATGAACTTTTTGTTGTTGTTATTGTGATAATATGCAAATTTCTACATAGTTAAATATTGCTCTCAGGAAAAATGTTGCCTCACAAAAGACTTTCATTTGTAAACCTTATCTGGCCATCATGTTCTTTTTTGTATTTTTCTCAGGTTTAAGCAGAATTATGTAACATTTTGGGGTGAATATACACAGCAACAGGCCGTAACTGGAAGCCAAAATGGCGAAAATCTCCACAGCTACCGTGTACTTCCCTGGTGAGCTGACGTATGCCGGCACAAACGCAATCCACACAGCACAGAAGATCAACATGCTGAAAGTAATGAATTTTGCCTCATTGAAATTGTCTGGAAGCTTTCGCGCAAAGAAGGCCAGCAGGAAGCAGACCACTGCTAACAGACCGATGTAGCCCAGCACTAGTACAAACCCCACAACAGATCCCACCGTGCACTGCAGGATCACTCGAGCACCAAGCTCACCTCCTGCATTCTCTGTGGGCAGAGGAGGAGCCAGCAGCAGCCACAGTAAACATATCACAACCTGAACCAGTGTGCAAAGGAAGATGCCTGCCCTCTGCTGGATGGGCCCAAAGTACTGCATCAGGTTAGATCCAGGCAGAGTGGCCCGAAAAGCCACCAGCACCACCACAGTTTTACTAAGGACGCAAGCGATGCAGATCACAAAGCTCACTCCAAACAAGGTGTGACGTAGCATGCAGTTCCACGGTGCAGGCTGGCCAATAAAAACTAGTGCACACAGGAAGCAGAGAGTGAGTGACACCAGTAGTAGGAAGCTCAGCTCTGAGTTGTTGGCCCGTACAAGAGGTGTGTCACGATGATGGAAAAAGGCTGCCAGAACAGTCGTGGTTAGTGTCGCCCCAGTGACGGATAAGACTGTCAGGATAACTCCCATTGTATCTTGCAAAGACAGAAACTCCACAATCTTTGGGGTACACTTTGTTCTTTCATTGTTTGACCAGAACCTCTCAGGACATCTCACACACTCTGTAGAGTCTAAAGAACATTATGATAGAGATAAAGACATTGCACATGGCAAGTGTGGTCTTACATTTGAAAGTCCAGTGGTTTTCAGCTGGTGAATCATGATCCATAATAGGAACCTTGGCATTATTTAAATAAATGTTTGTAAAGAGGTTATTAATACCTGTCATATTGCTGATTTCCCCTGCAGCACATGGGAGACAGTCAAAACAGCAGACAGGTTTTCCTTTTTGTGCAGCCTTTCTAGTGCCTGGAAGACAGCTTGCACTGCACACAGATACAGGAACCTGAATGATTAAGAAAGAAAGTCTGTCAAACTCACAGCAACCTTATAACAACACAATATCTATAAGCACAACAAGCACATAAAGAAGAACAGAAAGAATAAAATTCTTTCCTCACACATATACAAGACTGATACATAATCACAGGCATATCTCTCATTTCTCAACAGTCTGTCCATTAAAGGATTTTATCTACTATGTCCCTTAATGAAAGGATAATGGACACATACACATAAACTAACACATTCATGTTTTCTGAATAGTGAAATTACAGAATACATATTTAAGTAGGGTCAGTGCACAGGATAATAAAAATGTACACCTCACACATAACACCGACACAAAAGTAACACAACATACAGACTGTTTTTTACAGACTCTTTTTGTCTTAATTGTGACACAGTGTATCTATGTACAACAACAAAAAACTTTTATTTATTTATTCATTCATTCATCTGAGAAATTTTTGTATTAGAGATAAAAACAAAACAAAAAAACATTCACTTACCTGGTCAGCCCAGCCTCCTCCCCAAACCACTTTCTCAAGGTTTATGTTCAGCTCCTGGCCTGGACCTTTGGCTGCATCGAACTGTCCAACCTGGACGAAATTCACTGCCCCGCTTTCATCTACATGCCAGTTCATAATGTCATAAGAGGCAGATGGCTCTCCATTATTTTCAAAATAGACCAGCTCACCCACTGGTGTTGTGAAGTTTACTGCATTTAAGTAGTGCAGAATCTGTGAAAGGAAAGATGATAGAACACAGTATATATATTTATTTTTTATTTATTTAAAAAGTTAACTCTGTCAAAATTGAAAGTAGCACTTCTACTTCTAAAAGTGGTTAATGTAGATAAAATAAAAACCTTATTTAAAATGCATATTTTATTATTTAAAACATTATTTAAAATTAATATTTTCAGATTCCCCTCCCATCTGTACCTGTCTGGGCTTTATTCGGGTCACATCAGGACATTCTCCATCTTCAAACGGCCCTCCACCAGGCTGACAGGCCATCATGTTGTGAATAGCATTGGCAATAGCATACACAGCCTTATACACATTGTAAGTGACTCTCAGCTGTGAAACATCTGTGTAGATGCGTCCATGTTTCTCTACATTCTCTGAGCCTGTGCACTTTGGTCTTTTAGATGAAGAGTCCTGTGCCAGTGAGCACCCAAAAAGTTCTTCCCAAACATCCTTTACAAATGGTTCATTTGGCTGCTTCTCGGGGTTCAGCCGGGCAAGAAAAGCATCAAGACCCTGAATATCAGCCCGGCGCAGAGCAAAACCGATTGTACCGGCCAGGAGAGGAATGCTTGCTGGGACAGAATACTGAATAGAGGTGCTCCAGGCCTCTGTGGCTATCCACTGCCTGTTGGTCACATTCTGCACCACAACTTCCTTAAACACAACTTCAAGGTCTGGGCCAATGGCAAAGGTCACCACCACACGAGCTGTGGAACTCTGGATCCTTTCCACAATCCGCCTGATCCTGCTTTGGGAATGTGATTTTGGGATAACTTCCACATAGTCCACACAGACCCCTGTACCTTCAAGCTCTTTCAAAAGCAGCTGCAAGCCACTTTTACCATATTCATCATCTCCTGCAACTACCCCCACCCAGGTCCAGTCCAACAGGCGCAGCAGACGGGCCATGGCCTTGGCCTGGAAAGCATCACTGGGAACAGTGCGCAGGAAAGAGTGAAATCTGCGACTGTCACTGAGACAAGCACAGGATGCAAAATAACTCACCTGTACAGACAAAGCACAGAGACAAGCATTTCACTGAAATTGTTGCTCAAAAATAATATAATAAATAAATACAACAAAACTCATCTCATCTGTAAAATACAGAACACTTAATTTTACCATGGGGATATCAAACACTCCCAGCGTGTCAGCCACTACTATTGAGGCAGAGGAACGAGCGTCACCAATAATGACAGGCACCATTGGGGCCCCATTGCATTCTGCTCCCGACACTGTCTCCTCCTGCCCCGTTACCAGAGCTAAGGCAGCACTTAGTGTTGTGCCCTCAGCTAGGCAGGTGTCAGCTACCAGGTACCCCAGAGTAATGTTTGGAAGCAGGACAGGGTCCCGATTAATCTCCTCCACTGTGAAGATCATAGCTTTGAGCCAGCGGTATGAGCGAAGGTCAACACTGAGGGGAAAACAAAAATGTAAAGTTTAATGAGACATAATGTAATATAAGATTTATTTTTTCCCCAATACATTAACTGATACAAAATATAATTTAACTGACTACATTCCGTTACACTAATAAATATAAATAAATTAATAAAAAGCACTAGTTTTATGTTTTTCACTTTTTACAGTTTATTATAGGCGAATTGTGGTTAGCAAAATCCTTTAAAAACTACATAAAATTGTTGCATTTTAAATGCATGAACAGTTTCTCTACAGCTCTGCCTTTTAGTTCTATTGAACACACTATACTCACCCTTGGCACCGGGAACCATGCTGTGTATGAGTGAAAGCATGATCAGGCTCTCGTGCTTCAACATGAACTGGAAAGAGACCACCAATGATCACATCTCCCTCTTTATACAGGCTTTCTGAAACAGATCTGCCCTGCAGACCACAGGACAGGCCTGCACCACAAACACTGACCATCTCTACAATAAATACCATCACCCACAACCACATAATCAATCCCATCACTTTACACACTCATACAGAAAGAGAGAGAGGCTTAGTGAAGAAGTGCAGGCTCACAGTTTTCCTGCAAAGAAAGAAGGGTTGGATGATAACCACTTTTGTAGACTTTAATATGCCTGGGGCAAAAGAACATGCAACAGGAAAACAGGTGAGTGGGGGCATAATTGCTTAATGCTCTTGTGGAGAGTGATTGTCATGGAGAATGAGGTAACAAAACAGCTTTTAGAACTGATATTTTGAAGATGAGCGCATCAGAGCAAAGAAAGACGCAATAAAAAAGGGGGAAAAAACCTACAACACAATAAATTTTATGCTGATCGAGCATAAAAAAAATGATTTTGTGTTATCAGCCCTCAAAGCCATTTTATGTGCTGTTCAGCCTACAGGGAAAATTGAGGTAATTATAGCAAATTAAGCAATCACTATGATACCAGCAGCATCGGTGCCAATGTGGGGGGCCTGAGGGGGCCCGGCCCAGCCACCCACAGTTTTCGGTCACTGTGCCCCCTCAACTCTGGTGCCGTCTCCGTAGTGGGTGCCCTGATTTTAGTCGGTGAGGCAAGGTACTGCCCTGGGAAGGTCTCCCAGGCTGTTAAATACACAGATTAAAAGCTAAATGTTTTAATTTCGGTTCGTTCTTAGCAAAAAAAAAACATTTTTTTCGTTCAGGTTAGGCAGAGCGAAATAAGAACGGTGCTGCATTTAGAAATAATTCTTATTAACTTTTCTATTATTCTTGAATTTTCAAACTGCAAACACTTTGCACGTTGCAGTTTTGAATTATGCCTTTACTGTATGACCAAAAATTATGGGGTAGTCTATTTTATGTTTCACTGTGGCATATTTTTGCTCATTATGATATTTTTCCATCGATACTGGAACGCGCGTGAACTACAAAGCCTAGTTTACCTAATAAGGCTAATAGTTTAGCTTCAGCTACATCCCGAATATGGACACATTTAGATTTGCCGAACTTTACCTTACGATTCTTTATAAATTAATTTGTTTTGGCATGTTTATTGCTAAGCATATATTAATATATCCTGCAATTATATTTATCCATTAGAATTATATATATTTAAATTCTTATTCTGTTCTGATACGGTTAAATTTAAAGGATTTGTTGTAAAGTGAGGCGAACTAAAATATCCTATAGTGTTCATAATGTTGGTACATTATAACATTATTAGGCCTGCCGTTATTATTTCTGAAAATGCAACTTATACAAGATGTATCTTCTTTTTTTTTCCTCAAAAAAAAAATTATAATAATTTTTATTGTGTTTTTAAAAGCATGCAGCAAACGAAAATATGCGATTAATCTGTTAAAATGTGTCACTGTGGGTTAACACATTTACATTAGTAGGCTATTGTAGCGTCTGGACCAATCAAACACACAATATATATTTTGTTAGCTATATTTAACAAATCTATAACACCCCTCAGTTAACAAGCCATATGAGGACCTGTGGACCCTTCCCCCGAAATGCGTAACACCCCAGGAAGCCGAACAGGCCCCATGGCAACCAATGCAGATATCACTGGGTTTATTGCCCAGAGGAATGTGAGCAGAGAGCTGGAGTCACTTAATCATGCAGATTTATGCTAAAAGCTTTTGTAGACTTGTACAGTAAGGAAGTTATTTCCCTTAACCAGGAAGTTAACGTTCTTAGAATTGACAAGACAGTTGACCCTGAGAGGTCAGCTATATATCTACAGCGGATCTAAAATATTCATAATTAATTATAACTAGTTATGATTAATTATTCATATTTCCCATGAGCTGATTCGTTACACTATTCTTATGCTTGGCTTCACAGATAGCAACAGAGTCTGGGCCAAATCGGGTTTACATTCACTTCTGGCTTTTTTCAGTCTTGATTGCAAATGTTTTTTTTTTATGTACAATGGATAATTAAAACAAAAATCAGGCGTGTGTATTTATAACATCAATTACTAGGACATTCTTTTTTTCAGAAATGGAAGCAACTTAAAATGTTATTGTGTGTTTGTAATTTTAATATTTTTATCTATAGGCCTATACAGCAAAACTACAGCTTCCAGTAGGTTATTTTACGGAGCTGTAAACACGGGAATCTCCGACTGCATGCAATCTTTGACGAACACCCAATTCATATCAAACTAGGCTATATGTTATTAAATTGTACTTAGGCTATATATCAGATTATTTTATTTACAAGTTGCATGTTTGTGTTGATCCCGTTTTTCCTCGTTGCATCTGAAAATTCCTTTCAGAAATTTTTTTTTTTCAAAGCAGCCCAGAAACACCGCTCCGCAGCTAAATTATTTCACTATGCTTGAAAAATCAAAGTTCTGTTCAGAAATTATTTTAAACGAAAAATAAATGCATAATACTAGAAGAATAGTTTTAACATGGTTTATTGGAACACTACAATTAGCCCAAGTCCATATTAAATGACCACTTAACTCACTTAGCTTAATTGTCTGTGCAACGTCTCTCTACTATGGTGAAGGTGAGAGTAGCTACTTCAGAAACAGAAAGAATATGCTGTGACTTTTCCGTTTTTAAGCTGATAAATCACAGGACATCGTTGACCAAATTTTCTTCATTACTGAATGTATGCGTGCGATCTGTACGTTATTTGCGAGCTTGTGTGTTCTGTCAGTGTGCAGCAATGTAGCAGCATATTAGTTTCGAGCAGAGATTAACAAACTGTACAATTTACAACATGCTTTAACATCCCGCATTCGTCCATCGCCATTTTAATCTTCATCATCCACATATCTGTCAAGCTAACTAATTATGTTTAATGCGTGAGTTGGCATAATTTGTGCTCGTGACGGAGAAGTAGCGGAGTGTTCTGGGAGCGAGTGAAAATCTCAACGCTCCGACTTTCAAAAAATCCGCTCCTAGCTCCAGGCAAAATCACGCTGCTCCACTCCTCGCTCCGCTCCGCTCACATACTCTGATCCACAGCAATGTATAAAAACTAATAACTTTTGTTTATCAAGATGAAATTATCAAACTTTATTTGGGAAGAAAAGAAAAGAAAAGAAAACATAAGAGCACACCCACAACGTGATGAGATAATAATAAAACATGTTATAAATGTTAGTAACCTGTGAAAGTGAACCTTAATGTAAAGTGAACACATGTGAACCATTTATTAATTAATTATAAACATCAATAGCCTGTTAAAGTGCACCTTGATATAAAGTGACCACCTGTGAACTATTTATTAATAAGTTATAAACGTTAGTAACCTGTGAAAGTGAACCTTAATGTAAAGTGAACACATGTGAACCATTTATTAATTAATTATAAACATCAATAGCCTGTTAAAGTGCACCTTGATATAAAGTGACCACCTGTGAACTATTTATTAATAAGTTATAAACGTTAGTAACCTGTGAAAGTGAACCTTAATGTAAAGTGGACACACTTCAAATGCAAAGTGGCTCATCCAAGTAAACTCACATTAAACAATTCAGAGAAACAATCAAGTATTACACCAAATTTTAACTAAGCATCACATCTAAGCCAAATATGTTTGCTAAATGCAAGCTGAAAAAGGCACCTAAATATTTAGATTTTATCTAATTAGTTTTGTAATAATCATCAAATCAATGACTGAAAGATCTTAATATATTAATAAGAATCAATAATTATTCTTGATATCATGTTAAAGCTCACTATAACTTGAATATTTGAGCATCCACACTTGCAGTACCTGCGTGCGAGCGAACCGTCCGTGTGCGGTTATGTATTTGTGTTATGTATTTATATGGCCACAGCCATATCACCCTGCAGCCCAAGACTGGTAGCCCACTGAAGCTAAGCAGGGTTGAGCCTGGTCAGTACCTGGATGGGAGACCTCTTGGGAAAACTAGGTTGCTGTTGGAAGAGGTGTTAGTGAGTGTGGTTTGTGTGGGTCCTAATGCCCCAGTATAGTGACGGGGACACTATACTGTCAAAAAAGCACCGTCTTTCGGATGAGACGTTAAACCGAGGTCCTGACTCTCTGTGGTCATTAAAAATCCCATGGCACTTCTCGTAAAGAGTAGGGGTGTAACCCCGGTGTCCTGGCAAAATTGCCCCCCTGGCGTTTGTCAATCATGGCCTCTTAATAATCCCCATCCACTTGATTGGCTCTATGACTCTCTCTCCTCTCCACCTGTAGCTGGTGTGTGGTGAGCGCACTGGCACCATTGTCCTGTGGCTGCCGTCGCATCATCCAAGTGGATGCTTCACACTGCTGGTGGTTGAGGAGAGACACCCCCCCCCCCACATGATTGTAAAGCGCTTTGGGTGTACAACAATACACAATAAAGCGCTATATAAATGCATCATTCATTCATTCATTCATTGTATGGTCCTAATACATTGAACTAACACAGCAATATAAACACTTGTAAAACATAGCCTGCATTGTCATATCACAGTTAGCTTACCCCTAAAATCAGTAAACACTATGTGAGATTAAAATTTTCCTTCAGAGCTTATTAGAGCAGCACTAACTGCTGACTTCTTCTCATATGAAAAGTGCTCACTATCGCCAACTACAGGCTTTGGTGACACGCAAGCAAATACAGACAAAGGCTTTGGTCATGTGAACCTTAAAAAGTACAATAAATATGTATAATATGCAATGTTTTCTGTTATTATTATTATTAGTAGTAGTAGTAGTAGTACTACCTACTACTAATAAAAAATATTAATGCATTGCATATTATACATATTTGTCATGGTTTGTTGTGAAGGGCAGTGAGGAAGCAGGACTTTACTAATTTGAATCAGTGCATTATAAAGAAAACAATACCTTAACAATGAAAGGAACCAGGTTTTTGCGATCACATCATTTTAAACCAATAAACTGGAAAGTCCAAGGATCCAGTAAGCAAATTCAAACAGTAAGTTCAAAACAGCGCTAACTAATGCAGAGAATAGTGACTTACGTCCAGGTGTCAGTAAATTATTATTTATTCTTCAGCGTGTATTTGGCTTAAAAGCATGAGTGTTTTATAATGGAGGTTGGCTGATGGTGTTTTAGATTATGCGGTGATCAGAGGTTTAGTGATTCTGAATGAACCCATTAGGTAGTACAGTCAGGTCAAGGCAGGAGCTTTGGCATCTCCCTGTGGTCCTGTTTGGTATTGCAGCTTGACTTGTGCATATTTGTATTGAAAACATCGGGCCCGGCGATCTCAACCGACTGGCTGAGGTCAGCCTAAAAAATGCCGCTCGCTCAACCCAGAATGACGTTTGGTGATTTGCTTGTTCGAGATCGAGAATCTGTAGAGATCGAGAATAGTAGAGCAGTTATGGAGTTCAGATATTGTTTCAACGAAGTTGCAAGCCTTATACATAAATGTAAAGTAAAAATCAAAGTTAAGAATGAGCAGGGAGAAGAAACTGAGAGGGAGTGCGGGGAGACTGTTAAAGTTAGTAAAGATTCATATTGATTACAGAAAGCACGAAGATGTATGCAAACATGGTGCAGCAAAAGGTGAGCTAGTTGCATACCATAATAAATGAATAAACAGGTAGGCTAAGGTTATATTCGGTTGTACGGAGCCCCGATCATGACATGCAGACAAAATCACAGCCACAAATTTAGAATAGGCTAGTTCTCTTTTATGCTAGGACTATATTATGGCCACGAATTAAGAATTCATTTTTTTGTTTAGTCTAAATTATGGCCACGAATTAAGTATTCGTTCTCTTGTTTAGGCTTAGCTGCCACAAATTCATTCGTTCGTTAATTCGTTCATTCCCTATAGTAGGCCTAAATCGTGGAACGAATTATTATATTTCGTAATTACTTATTAAAATCATTATTGCTTAAAATTTATAAATAATAATAAAAACCTGCTGACATCGTAGAAATGAATTGTTAATTCGAATTATATTCGGAGCTCCGTAGTTATTAAATAATCTCAGCTAAACTGTAGACCTAAGCTAACACACAGCTGTATATAGGCCTAAATACAGAACTACAGAGTACAGAAGATATTAGCATACATCACTTAGGCCTATTAAAATATTATATAAAAAAAAAACTGACCCGAAACAATAGGTAGTCCTTCAGAATGTAGGCTAGATATAGGCAGCAGTAATTTATAATCGAATATAATGCACGCAAATTTGTTCTGAGCGGGAATTGGTTTACGGTGAGCGTGAGCGGAATATTAACGGAGCATCACACCGCTCCGCTTCGCTCACATGCTCTGGTACTCGCGCGCCATGTTCGTCTCACGGACAGCAACACCGAACCAAGCTCTCCTTCGCGTCCTCCTGCACCTGAACATACAAATACAAATCGCAGTTTAAACATGCAAACAGAAAATTGATGTGAAAGAGCCCCATTCAGCACCCGCGTGAAAGCACAGGGCGCACACAGAGAGACACGTCTCAAAGCACGTGAACACCGAATTTGCCTCTTCTAGCTCTTGTACTGACAAATACATACAAAATTATGTCAAAATACCCGTTTTGGAGAGTATCCTCAAAAAAACTGTCGGTTATGTCTTAAGTGAAAATAAACAGTTTGAGAAAGAAATCGGATGTGTATCATTATAATGGATGCATTGTCTCTTAAAGTGACCGTGCCTAATTTACTAGCTGCTGTCGGTGTCCATAATGTTAATCCAAGAAAATGAAAGAAAGAAAATCACTCACTGCTCTTTACTGAATTACTTTGTAGTTTTAACAAGAATTAATCCACAGTCAAACCAAAAATTATTCAGGGTGCAGGACACTGTAGTTCATGTAAGTATAGCAAAATAAACTAAACTGTGACATATTATACCCAAAAAATCTTCATACAGTGGACTACCAGTAAAATTGATTAAAAAAATTTGGGACCAAAAATTATTCAGACACTTTGACCTGACCATGTTTTGCTTAAGTGTTTTTTCTTTAATTGCTAATGCGAACTTTTTACACCACAGACTGAACAAAATTAAGCATTGCTTGGTAATTGGTCAACAAGTTATTGATAATTGTGTAAATATTGTCATACTAACAGTTGTCTGAATTTTTGGTTGATTGTAATCCATTACATACCTTTCTATCAAAGTGATCTGACGTTATCAAGATAAATTTGTTCTGACAGTTTAACTCTGAGTTCTTGTCATATTTTATTACCATTTTCTAAACTATAGCAAATAAACTGTGATAATGTGAGAAATGTTGAAGGTGTCTGAATACATTTTAGTTTTGACTGTATATTTAATTTTTACAGTGAAGACTATGCAGTGCTATTTTACATTTGATTGTTTGGTTTCTGTCCCTAGACACCTACAAACTTGAAAAAAACTTTGTGTAAATAGCACAAATAAATAAATAGAACGAACATATAAATTAAACAATTTCAAACAGGGCCCACTAGTACCTGCACTGGGGCCCCGCAAACCCCAGCTACGGCCCTGCTTGGGGGAGTGCAGAGGTCCAGAGACACATACTAAACATCAGGTGTTGAGAGGGATGCTGTTGCTATGGTGACACATGGGACCAGTGGGTTATTTGAACATTTTGTTCTGTAAACATCTGAGTTTTGAGCTGCATTCTGAAAGGCCGGTTCCAAATGTTACATCAAGGACTCTATTAACAATAATGCATGCTTAAGTATATGAAACAGTGAAGCAGTTTTTGTTTTTGTTTTTGTTTTTAATCCAACTTGTTTAAGTATTTGGATTTCCAACATTGTGAATAAATTCTCCTATTCTGCAGTCCAGCATAAGTTATACAATTTAATTACTTAGTAAGACTATGCTGTCATTTCGCAATCCTTGCAGAAAGAACTTAAAGTTGGCATGGAACTGAAGTGGCAATCATCTTTTCTGTCTTTTCTTCCTTGTGACGTTTATCCGAGTGAAACAGCCACGTTTCTGCATGAGAAACCCAGACGCATACATCTGTTCCTATGAGACATTAATATTTTCCAATAAACTCAACACACAGACTGATATTTGAATATCCTAGCTGGCTCTGATTTGGTGCCCAGCAGCCAAGCTGTGATTAATTAGTGCTTTAATTATTTAGTTGTCATGCAACCTCATAAAATACAACAGTGTTTTATCTAGTACATGTATATCTGGCTTCCAAAAACAACTCAAAATGTTTTACAGACCTATAAGTCAAAACATATTTCACATTTGCCAACTGATCAAATTAATGTCAATCTGATCCTGCATTTTTATGGATTATATGATCTGAGATGTTGTATGCATCTAGAAACATAATGACCCTGAGGCAGAGGCATCATGCCCTTTCATATCGAGGGGGCACATGCAGGGGCGAAAATTTCGTCTAACAGTTGGGGGAGGCAATATACATAAAAATTTTCAAGAGCGATTTTTGAAGGGGACACAAATAATACAGCTAAAATTGTACTTGTAAGGATATGTATACACAGAGGAAAGCCTTACTACCATTAGTGCAGCAGGGAGACCGTGCCAAATTAGACAACGTCAAGCTGTTGTGGTCGTGCCGCGACAGCGCTCGTGTCCGTTGTATCCATCACAGTGTTGCCAAGTCAGCGTTTTTTCCGTGGAATTGGGCTACTTTATCACTGTTGCCGCGGGTTGTTTTTCATGTCCGCGGGTTTACGCGAACCCAATAATGTGTATTTTAGCCCCCAGAACGTGATTTTTACCGGGGGACCCCCTCGAAACGCAGTTAGTTTGGGCTAGTTTTGGGTAGCAATTGGGAGGGTTTAGTTGTAAAAAAAAAAAAAGGTTTAGTGATTCTGAATGGACCCATAAAGTAGTACAGTCAGGTCAAGGCAGGAGCTTTGGCATTTCCCTGTGGTCCTGTTTGGTATTGCAGCTTGACTTGTGCATATTTGTACTGAAAACATCGGGTCTCGCCCTTATTTTGATTGCTCTGCCCCACACATATGTACGCAACCCAGGCAACGATTAGTTCTGGGAAACAAAGCAAAACCAATGTTACACCGTGTCTACACCGGAGACGAGTGGAGCAGCGCGACAAAATTCTATGGAACTCATTATAATCAGTGATGCTGTCTACACCATAGATATACATACATATCTATGGTCTACACTGGATGCGGTGCGGAACGACATGACAAATCCCCGACAGAAAACTACTGCTGCGTTCTATTCATGACGTATTGACACAAATTTCAAATGATTTTCAACGGTCGCGTCCAGTGTACTAGACAGACTTTAGCTGTTGTGGCATGGACACGGTGTTATTCACCTATCAAGAAGAAACAAAGCAACATCGGCGTCCGATCGCAGGCCTTCTGCTCCTTGAGTTCTATCCAGCGCTGGAAAGCTGATCCGATATGTACACGGGTCCTACTTCTTGCCTTATTTGCCTTAAGCCTTCTTTTGTTCTGCAGACATTTTCCTCTTTTGTTTTTTATCCGCCATCTCTATCTTTCTGTCGCTCTGCTCGGCTAATGTCCATCCAGTGTACTGAACGCTTTCTCCTCCACATCATGAGTAGACACACCCCTTACTGCTGATTGGCTACAAATTTGTTTTGCTAGTCATCCCGAATAAGTTTTCTAAACGTTTTTGAAAAATCGCTTACCCCATCTTTAAAGAGAAAATAATCACTTCATCCATGTTTAAGTGAATAAAATAGCCTTGACAGCCTCCACAACTATTGATCTTGTTCTCTCTCACCGGACTTGTGCATGTGTAGCCTAGGTGATGTAAAAGAGGAAAGCAGGCATTTGAACCAAAGCACTGTGAGGCAAGGGAGGGGAGACTCAAAATGTTTCTAAACTTAAAACGTATTTTTGCTCGTTTGTGTTGTTTTACTTACACAATTATTTAAAGTATAAAACATTTTTATTTACAATACACAAACTGGTTTTTAATCATATTTTTAGGGGGGACAACCCTCAGAAAGTGTTATAATTAGTAACTGTTTTTATTAAATTCAAGTTAAATAAAGTCACTCGTATTAATATTTTATAACATGACACCTATATCTGGTACTTAAGTAACAAGACTTATAAGAATATATATAAATATATATATATACTGTATATATATATATATATATATATATAAAATCTTAAAAAAAAAAACCTTCTAA
>NW_015505567.1:934199-935150 GCF_001515645.1 Sinocyclocheilus grahami | reverse complement strand
ATGTTTAAGTGAATAAAATAGCCTTGACAGCCTCCACAACTATTGATCTTGTTCTCTCTCACCGGACTTGTGCATGTGTAGCCTAGGTGATGTAAAAGAGGAAAGCAGGCATTTGAACCAAAGCACTGTGAGGCAAGGGAGGGGAGACTCAAAATGTTTCTAAACTTAAAACGTATTTTTGCTCGTTTGTGTTGTTTTACTTACACAATTATTTAAAGTATAAAACATTTTTATTTACAATACACAAACTGGTTTTTAATCATATTTTTAGGGGGGACAACCCTCAGAAAGTGTTATAATTAGTAACTGTTTTTATTAAATTCAAGTTAAATAAAGTCACTCGTATTAATATTTTATAACATGACACCTATATCTGGTACTTAAGTAACAAGACTTATAAGAATATATATAAATATATATATATACTGTATATATATATATATATATATATATAAAATCTTAAAAAAAAAAACCTTGCTAGGTGTACTACATTAGGTCCACGAGACTTGTCATTTGCACTTATGTATTGTTGCTCTTTTATTAGTTTTGATTGCTTCTATTGTCCTCATTTGTAAGTCGCTTTGGATAAAAGCGTCTGCTAAATGACTAAATGTAAGTGTAATGTAATGTAAGATGGGTTTTATGCGTAGTTAAAAGCCTAGATTACACTAACATTATAGGCTACTTTGCCCATCGCCCGATATAGATAAACTAACATGATCTATAATGGTGCAAAATGCATTTACTTTTGAGAATATTTGAGAATCGAGATATTTCACGATATAGTTAACACGTTTGGAAATATTTGAAATAAAAAAGGAAAAATTTAATAAAACCAATAAGCCTGCAAGTTACAGTGGTTGCTTGTGTCACATGACAAGCATGACGAGGCCCCCTCAAAAATAATAAGCAAAGCCACTAGAAGGCAAGCCTGCAACCTTTAGCCAAAAA
>NW_015505567.1:896169-915160 GCF_001515645.1 Sinocyclocheilus grahami | reverse complement strand
ATATATATATATATATATATATATATATATATATATATATATATATATAAGAAACAAGACTTAAAAATATATATAAAAATATATATATATACTGTATATATATATATATATATATATATAAAATCTTAAAAAAAAAAACCTTGCTAGGTGTACTACATTAGGTCCACGAGACTTGTCATTTGCACTTATGTATTGTTGCTCTTTTATTAGTTTTGATTGCTTCTATTGTCCTCATTTGTAAGTCGCTTTGGATAAAAGCGTCTGCTAAATGACTAAATGTAAATATATATATATACTGTATATATATATATATATATATATATAAAATCTTAAAAAAAAAAACCTTGCTAGGTGTACTACATTAGGTCCACGAGACTTGTCATTTGCACTTATGTATTGTTGCTCTTTTATTAGTTTTGATTGCTTCTATTGTCCTCATTTGTAAGTCGCTTTGGATAAAAGCGTCTGCTAAATGACTAAATGTAAGTGTAATGTAATGTAAGATGGGTTTTATGCGTAGTTAAAAGCCTAGATTACACTAACATTATAGGCTACTTTGCCCATCGCCCGATATAGATAAACTAACATGATCTATAATGGTGCAAAATGCATTTACTTTTGAGAATATTTGAGAATCGAGATATTTCACGATATAGTTAACACGTTTGGAAATATTTGAAATAAAAAAGGAAAAATTTAATAAAACCAATAAGCCTGCAAGTTACAGTGGTTGCTTGTGTCACATGACAAGCATGACGAGGCCCCCTCAAAAATAATAAGCAAAGCCACTAGAAGGCAAGCCTGCAACCTTTAGCCAAAAAAGCGTACACTTCCGTTTTGGCAGTAGCCTACGTGGGAAAGGAGACCAGAGACCTTTTTTTTTTATTTTTTTTTTTAAATGGCTGTCAGTGGAGGAGAGGCTTCACTACGCGGAATAAACAGCTTTTTAGAGGAACAACTTATCATTTAATTAATCGACAGCCTATCGGCTAATCTTCAACATGTTGTACACTAAACAATACTTTTATATTGAACTATTTTTAGAGTTTACACCGAAAAAAATGCCGTTTTATAAGAGAAGTCATAACTTTTTGCGACAGGTTTGATTCATCTTACGGCACTTTCTCATATATTCGGTATCCGTAAACGACGACTGAGTGTCTTTTTTATTGACCAGAACAAAATATGCAACAGTTTACAAAAATGTAGATAAAAACACGGCAGAGTGTACAAACCATTCATTAAAAAACTGTATATTTGTGAAAAATTTTACAAGTCTTCTTTGCTTTTTTATTAACAATGTTCTCCAAACTGGTGCAGTAGTCCTATAGTCTCCTGAAGAAAATGAATTGAATTTGGCTTGAATCCTGCCCATTTCTTCTTACGTATGTGAAATTTTCCCAAAATAATAAAAAGCTGTACAAGTAGAGTGAAATTATTATTATTACTTTCACTGGTATAAGACATACATATATAAAAATTATTTTACTTGAATTTATTTATTTTTTATTTAAAAACACAAAAAGGTCATACAAATGTGGAGGTTATTACAATGAGGATATTTGAAGATATGTTATCGAGGTATACCAATTTCTTTTACAAATTTTAATATATCTCGTTGCTGACAAAATTGCACATCTGATGTTAGATTAAAAGTTTGTCAGGCATTAATTTAGTGACCTGCACATTTATGAAATTCTATCATGATCTGCAATATCTTATACAGCCACAAGATGTCGTTGCATCATCCTGTGTTGTGTATTCAGCTAGTGTATTTACATTTAATGCAAAGAGATTTATAAATAAAGCACAAAGCAAAATTGTCAACCAAAAATAGGCAAGAATATTAGCATTACTAAATTAATAAAGGACTGCTGAGTAAACCAGAACCTAAAGCAGATATTTAACTGTGGAGAGAGAAAATATATTATATTACATTATATTATATTATATTATATTATATTATATTATATTATATTATATTATATTCATATTTAATGTTGTTAAGATAATAGGGTGGCTGTTGTGTATATGTTGTTGTTGCTTATAACTGGCAATTAATATAGAAGAGCTATTTGTCTTCTTTTCTAAGTTAAGGAGCTCAGTCTTGTGGTTTGTTTGTTGCTAAATGACTGGCTACTCTTCACAGACCTGAATGTTTATCTCCAGACCAAGGGAGTAAATTTCATTTAACAGTAGCCCCCGTCGCCCCCACAATTTACGCCCCTGCTCCAGATACAGACACCTTACAAAATGTTTGACCACAAATGTTTTTGTTTTGTTTTGTTTTTTTGTTTAATGAACAGGACTGACAATGAATTTGCATATGCAACAACAACAACAACCAAAGCATGTTAATTTTAAGAAGATTAATGATTTGAATTTGTTGGCCTCTCCTTTAAACACACGGGCCAAATGGTTTCACATTCACATTAAATACTGGTTCCTAAAACAGTTAAATTGTGTATGTATTGCATTGGATCATTAAAAGAGAGAGAATATTTATGTAATCATACCCATTGTAAATTAGTGCTTGATGGATTGGTATGAATCATAAAACTCCATGAGCAGTGACAGCTGTACAATGCATTCCAGATACTCCATGAACTAATGTCACCACATGCCACGGTCCTCACACACCATAACGGTCAGTCAGGGGTCATGCCATTAGATAACAACCCACAGTATTGAAGAGATTAGCAGTGGGTGTAAAGGACACGTGACAGGTGTACTGTTATAAGCTGTGTTTCAAAAGGTGTCTGTGTTTTTCTGACCACTCCTCTTCTTCTGAGGAATGTGTGTTTGGAACTATAGAATGCATAATAGAAATGGCCACTCGTCTCTGGTTGGAAAAGGTCACACTGGTACCCCTTTCTCTGTGATACACACATACGTCAAACACTGTTTACTCATTTATCTATGCCTCCCCTCTCACACCTTATAAACTTTTTTTTATCCTTTATCAGATTATTCAAGTGACATAACGTCATTTCCCTCTATCCAAAATGCAATATAAGGCATACAAAATTCAGACTGGGTCAAATACATGAGTAGATGTTATGTGGAATGGGGCTGTACATCCATGTTAACAGTCTGTATATGGTGCAGTGATTTGTTATATTGAAGTATCGTGTTGGTGATCAGAGAGTTTATAATGCGTCATTATAGGCCTATAAAGAATGTTGAGATATCTGTACTGTGTCACCTGTGTACGGGAGCATTAATCAATTAGCTTCAAATATATAAAAATAAAACCTGATGCAATCCATTATTAGCTAGATCAGTATAAATTTACACATCATCCTTCTTTGAAAATTCCCTCACAGACTGCCAATGGCTTTTGAAGAACTGTCCAACAAGAGGTTAATGTTGAGTAACTTACATTTTAACAGCACACAGTAGTTGCTACCTTTGGTGGGAACTTCAATGCTGTGTCAGGAGCTGACGCTATGGGGGAACGCATCAGGGTGTGACAGTGTCTGAAGCATGTCATCTCTTTTGGCAGATGAATTGCCCATATTCAACCGTACAAAATTTAAAAACAGATCAAAACAAGATTATAATAATTTATATAATATATATAATAATAATAATAATAATAAAACAACATTCATTAAAATAAAATAATAAATAAAAAAAATGAATAAATAACCAACAAACTTCTTATTTGTTAGTGTTTGATTGTGATTTTACACAGTATGTGTGTGGTCAGGTTTTGTCTGCATTGTCGGAAACAGAAAATGGTCCCCATGGAAAACTGCTTAATAAACATTCAGAGTGTTTTAATTAAAATTTGAAGGCAGAAAGATTTGTGTGAGGGTTACGTTTAGGTTTATAGAAAATGTCACTGGCTCTGAAAACAGTGAGAGTCAATGTACTGTAAAATGTAATGTAAAAGTCCTTATGATAAAAATATATAGATGCATTGTGTGTCAACATCAAACACACTAAGTTGAAGGGTGATATGCAGCAGAGAGTGAAGAGGGTATGGTTGACCTGCAGTTCAATTTCAGCCCTCACTGTAACCTGTCACCAGTCAGCTAACAAATCTGTTTTTAATCAGGTGGGTGGCAGCATGAGGTATATTTAACTTATCTGCAAAGAGGCAGTAAAGACAGTGGACAGGACTAATATGATGAAGTGAAGAGCAGCAAATATGTGGTGAAGCTTTACAAGGGTCAGAAGATTTGTGAGCACACACTGCAAAGGGCTGTACACTTCTACTTTTGCAAGTCCCCATGTGGGAGCAAGTACCCCAACCAAATCTGACTCAGTGCAGTGTAATGGCATTACATACGGAAAAATAACAGTGTTTCTTTTCATTGGGCTGCTGATATTCTGCATTACAGTCTCCCAGGGCTTGTTTGCCTGCCAAAGAAAATGCCACAGAGGTTTGTGAGGCCCGTTTTTGTTCTTTGTTCAACACTTTCCATCAAAGAAGCAGAGACCTTGAGAAAACAAAATGCACACCAAATAAATTTTACATTAACAATTTATTAATAAAACAAAATTCTCTTCTGAATATGCTTATTACAAAGTATCTAAATACAAGCATCTGAGGTATATTGGTCTGTGGATTGGTTGAGATGGATTTTGGTGAACTGTATTTTATTAGAGGGAAAAAAACTATGTGCAAAGATGTAAAATATCAAATAATACTGAGAGGAAAGACCCCCTGGGATCAAACAGAAAGAATAGAACAAAAAGGTAAAGAAAAAAAACAGCAGTATATTGATGATTTTGTTGACACAGCACAGAGGAGCTTTCAGGCAAAATTCCTTTGAACCTTTTGTTTTTAAACTTACAGTATCCCTATGCCCACGGAAATGAATATATCATGTATTGCTAATGTAATGTACAGTTACTATACCTGATAACTAACAATATCACAAATACAAGCTTCTGCATTTTCAAAAATGTGAAAAAGAAAAAAAAAACATTAATTTGGCAGTTTGTGTCATTGCTAATGAAGATGTAATAGATATGTTGGGACCAGCATTTCAGAAACAATTATATAAAAGATATATTGATTTTTTTTTCTTAAAAAAAAAAAGAAAGTAAGGATATGTGTAAAAAATCTTTGGCATAAACATACTGTCTGCATACTGTCTGGTCTCAGTATGATTAATTTAGTCCTCTACATCATATGAAAACATTGACAAATGTTGAAAACAATATAATTAAAAACATTTTAAGGCTTTAATTCAATGACGCTTGACAGAATGACTTTGTCACATGCACACCCATTCATACAAGCAAATATCAAGGCCAGCACATTGAAAGAAAGAAAAAAACACAAACACACACCAAACACATTCAAATAATGTAAGCAGACACCTTTACATCTTAATACGTCTGTCCGTCTTGTCATGTTTGGGATTTTCAAATCAAACATTCAGTGTCTGATTTACAGAAAATGTCCCAGGTAATCTTGTATTATAATAAGCAAATTTTCTAAGGAAAATTAATTCAATGACACAAATTACAAATGAATCTACATATTTTAAATTACAATGTGCTGTGTACAAATTAGAAAATTTGCTATTCAGATGAATGAATACAGAGTTACAATTTTCTTGGAAATCACTTAAATATCTATTAACTCTACTATGCATCATATTCTTGGCATTTTTGGGTTGCTTTAATTACTTACTGAATCTAATCAAGTTGACCACTATAAGCAGTGGATGTATACTAGTATTGTGATAAATATGTACTGTATATACATAATGCTACTGATATATCAAATTCACAGTTTACTTGATTAACATTATGTGATCATTATTGACAGTATCTCTACATAATCTTTACTTTAGATTTGTTTTTGTTTTTTTGTTGTTTTGTTATTTACTTTATATTTCAGACTTACTTTACATAGTGTATAAAACAGTAAGAGCCATGAATTAAGTAATGATCTCACAAACTGTAATCAAATAAGTTGGCCGGTGTTTGTAGGAGTGTATTGAGTCAGCTCCCCCTCTCTGTATATGGCTCAGGTGCTCTGGTGGAGTTGAGCATAGTGGCCATAACTTACATCGTTGAGAACATTTATCAGAATCTGCCACAGTGGTCTAAGAGTCAGCAGAGAGGTGAGAGGGTATACAGACCACAGGCCCTCATTATAACCCTGGTCTTCTGTTCTTTGAGCTATCACCACACTCTGCAAATCTTCTCAGGCACCATGTTGGTGTTTTTCTGGCACTGGAAGGCTTTAGCGAACTCTGGGAAGTTCTGTAATGACCCAAGAACTCTGTACAAAGAGAAATGGCAAAGTAGTGATTACCAACACATTCTGACATGATTGTGACAGTGTGAAGGCATAAAACAGAAGTGCATAATTTTCAGTGAAAGACGGTTAACATACCTAAACTTCCCTGGACTGTGGACATCAGTTTTGATGGAGTTGACAGCATGCTCTGGTCTGTGTGTTCCACACCAAATCTTGTAAAAAAAAAAAAAAGGATGTTCAAAAAACGTAATTAAAGCATTCCTATTTGTATTCATCAGACTGGTCATATGTGGAAGTTCAATAGAAGGTAAGCTTAGTTGTATTGCATTTGTGGCATAATGTTGATTTTCACAAAAAAGAAAAAGGAAATGTGAAGCTTATAATTTTATAAAAGCACCTGGATTAATTATTCTGTTAAAACTGTCATGTATTTGAGCTGTTGTTTAAGGGTTTATTGGCATTATGGGCCAGGTTGATCAAACAGGGCAAACTAGTGTGAGTTTTTAAGGTCCAAAGAGGGTTTGCGGTGGTGCAAACTGTTAGTAAATCTGGCCCCTATATGTTGTAATGAAAATGAAGTTGCAAAATTTAATATAACTTAACATTATATTCAACATTAAAATAATTTCTGTGGTAATCAACATTATGCCACAGGTGCTGTCAATTGATCTTACCTTGTACTGAACCTGGAATATTTCTGCAAGTTCTTAGTTATAATTAAGTGTTTCACCTGTGCAAAGTTAAGAAAAAAGAGTTGCTCGTGATTGAGGTCAATTCCAGGCAGAGGAGCTTCTTTCCCATGTTTTTTCACATAGTTCTGGTAGGCCTGAAAAAGTAAGCACAGTGATTCTGATGAATCTTGGGAAGCAGTTACTGAAAACAAACTCTTGTCTCTCAAATTGCTAAATAATAATTAACATCAGACATGAAGATTTATCTCACTGCCAAATGCCTCCTGAAGGCTTTCTGAATGTTAACAAGTGACAGATTTGTGATTATATCTTATATTTCTGTTGACTATATTTGATGGTTCAGTGAGGCCTAGTATTAAATAAACTGAACTGTAGTCCATGAGCCATTTTCTCCCCGTTTGGCTTTTCTAAGAATCTAAACTATTAAGCCAATTCCCACTGTCATCACGGTCTGACAGAAGTCCATCCACGGCAGAACAAACTGAGCTGCCTTCTCTGCTCAGCATATGAGTATCTATCATCACGTTTTCTTTTAACCTTCAAACCTTAACTCTTTTTGACTGCACAGACTTGAATTAGATTTATATTTCAAAATGATTTGAAATGGTGGCCCCTTTTGGAAGTGAGAAAGTATATTAAACTAAACCAATTCTTCTAGCAGTAAAGAGGGATGTTAAAAGAGCTGCAGTGAAGGCTAAGATGCCCTCTCTTTACTTGATAAGACTGGCGAATGCCCCCGTTGTCAGCAATATTCTCCCCAAGGGTATTATTCCCATTTAGCTGTTCACACAAAGGACAGAAGAGAGAAAAAAAGAAGAAAGGGGATGGAAAATAAGACAGTAATTTAGATGTCTTTCTACATCTCTAGAAAATCACAGCTTATTCTAGTTCCAGGAAAACTATTTGTAGGACTAATAAGGTCCAAATTACTGCTGTCAGAAACTCACAGATAGCTAAGAGGAACCAATGAATGAAAGTCTAATGTGCCACATATGGTAAACAGCCTAGCACATTAGGGTAGATAGAACTGTATTATTTTCTGTTAAACAATGTTTGCTAATTGGTTTAAGATGGTAAGCTTTATTTGAATGGACATCATGTACAACATAACATTTATATTTGTAATAAAAAAATGTTATTGAATACATTTTGTCCATTCGCCAAATCCCAAGAGTAGCTTCCATACTGGTCCACAATGCATTTGGAAAGCTCATGGAATTTCTGAGTTGAAGATGGAGTCCACCAGTCTTTGAGGTCGCCATCTTTATCAAAATTCCGTCCTGAACATGGAAAGAAATGTAGGGAAATTAACCCTTACAACACTGTTACATGCAAAATATGTAAGGGAGGGAGATCTGTTTCTAGTGTGATACCATTGCCATCAAAGCCGTGAGTGATCTCATGCCCAATGACCATCCCAATGCCACCATAGTTCAGAGACCAGGGCTGACCTTTACCAAAGAACGGTGACTGAAGAATACCTGCAGGGAATACTAAGAGAAAGCAGATCATTCAAATTAATTCTTACTTGATCAGACAAAGCAGATTTGTTTTTTGTAGTTACTATGCTACATTGTATAAATGCGATTCAAATACCTATTTGGTTTCTGCTAGATGAGTAGAATGCATTGACCACAGCAGCTCCTGTGATCCACCTTAAATTAAAGATGCATATCACTTTAATATTTAATGAGATCTCTTAATTCGTAAGGGTTTTATGACAGTTACTAAGCTGGGAAAATGGAAACTCTATTTTAGAGCATAGTTATCCATTCATATGTCGAATGAGTTCTTACTCTTCTTTGTTCACTTTGACTCTCAGTTTTTTTAAGCGTTTCTTCTGGCCAAACTCCAAGTTCTTTAGGATGTTCTCAAAGTATTCTTCTGCATTATAGCTTAACTAATAGGAAAATAGAAGATTTGCACAACAGATTAGTTTTCAATTATTTAAATTAACTTGATCTTTTTGAACTCCTCCTGACTCCTCACTTCACCCTTCATCTTGTAAGCACTCACATCTTCGTATTCCTGGTCCAGGTATGTGTTGTTCATGATATTTTCTGAGAAACCAATTCTTTCTCTGATTGCTCGTGCCTGTAGTGAAGAAGAGTAAAGATATAGTATTTTTAACATGTGTCTTTAGTACAGCGAAAAGTCAATTATAAGCAAACTCTTTCTTTAGTCAAGATCAAGATTTCTATGGAATGAGGTTTCAAAGATACTTTTTGTCATGTTTTGGCATCTTTTGATCAGCAGTGATTGCACAGTATCATTAACCTTAAACTTGAAACATAGAATTAAAATTATGCCTCACCTTCTCCTCTGCAGCTTTCTTAGTTTCAGCATCCATCCAGGCTAGATCATCCAGATTACTCACAAATACCTCTCTGATGTTAGTGATCATCTCATCCATCTGAGAAAATCAAAGAGAAGGACATCATGAGACACAGAAATTCCATTCACATTCTGGTTGGGAATTGTTTAGTTGGTTGTCATTATTCAGCAAGTCTAAAAGAAATGAGCCATGTCTGTAATACAATAATAAATTGCAAATGAATGAAACCACTTTTCATGTATACATTAAACATGTAGGCTTTCAAGGAATTTTGTACAAGACCAAGTTTCAATGCGGTTTAGACATGTAGCTAGTATGCAAGCCAAGATCCACAACAAACCTTAGTAGAAAGTCTTAAAAAAAAGAAAGAAAAGAAAAAAGACCATTTTGTGCTCTTTATCACCCATTTAAAACCAATGACCTGTGCATAAATACAACTGTGTCTGTTTTGTTTATGTTTGACAATGATAAAGTTATGGAAAGTTGGATAAAGAATCAGCTATCTGTAATGTATTTTCACACACTGCATGATGGATTTGTTTTAACAAGACATCTTGTTCTCTCATTTATAAAACTGGCAGACTGAGACCACTGACCACTTCATTGAATGTTCTCATTACTTCTTGATAGACTCCTGGACAGATAGACAGTGTTGGATAAGACTAATTATTGGCATATGACTTTGTGTGCATATCTGTAACATTATCCTGGTGACCTCAAACCCACTGGCATGACATTAATGTGAGGAATGATTTGTGGGTGGGCCTTGCAGGGGTCACCTGATCATGGACAAGCAAACACAATGCTAACGTTTGCTCTTATGCATGTTATTTTGCAGGAGAGTATAATCGTAAACCCAAATGCTGCTGACGTGCCAAAAAGAAAAAAAAACGTCTTCAAGCAAGCTGATATTCACCAATGTAAACAGAACATCATGTACATGAAATGCTTGTACATTAGGCTATTATATATACAAGTCATCATACAACTTCACTTAATCAATTCAAATATAAAGAAATACTAATCTTCCTGAAGATTTATTTCAGTAATTGAAGAGAATTCTACAATTAAGGTGTGTCTTCAAATACATGCACTTTCATATACCAAAGTGTTGCTTGTTTGTTTGTTTGTTTTTTGTCCAAAGTTATATTATTTGAAACCTTTTACTATAGTTCCAAAATGCATTTTCAAATGCTGTTAATTTACAAAGTTTTACACTTGCCCCATACTTTTAATCCTAAACTATGCAAATTGATTTTTAAAAAAAAAAATATATATATTTTAAAAGCTGATAATATAAACAAAAAGTGAAATGATTTTTATAATGATTTCTTTTTTTTCTTTACTAGGCTGACCCATAGTTTTAAGTTTTATCAAATGTTAGTGTACTTGTTTACCAATGATAAGTCACTGAAGAGCAAATGAGATGAAATATATGTGAAATATGAGGCAAAAGATGAGGCAAAAATAAATATCAGTTGTGAGCAGAATATTTATATTGATTATCATTTCCAGTCAAGTTGTCATATTTACTATTATTTAGGTTACAAATGTGTATTTAGGCTACAAATATTGTAAAAAAAAAAAACAGTATGCCATTTTATTCTAAAATGTTTAAAATGTCATTTCCACAGAAACTGTTAAACACACATAGACCGAGATGCGATGGAATTATGTCAGGGTTTCGTAAAAATTTATGCATGTATGTCTGCTTTTCGACAATGTTAGTAGAAAAATTTAATTAGTGAGTGTGAATTTTTTACATTTTCCTATTTCCAGAGGCCATATTTGAAGAAACAACAGCGCACACACTGTGCTGTCGGGTACATGTGTTGGGCCTGAGGCCAAGAGAGTCCAGTGATTAATGGAGTGTTAGATAGTGTGTTCTATGACAGGTGGTAATGGTGTACTGCTCAGCTGTTCTTGCATGCATACAAGAAAATGGATCTAATTCAAATCATCCCACAGGACTCAAGAGTAAGTACAAACACATTTTCAAGAACCATTATAGGACACATACAGGCATATACTATACACATACAGCTCACCATGTCTTTGCTATCTCCTGCAAAGGCTTCATCCACATACAGTCTCCCCACAGCATTCTCCAGGTTGTTGTTCACATAGATGGCACACTGTCTCCATACTGCTGGTTCAGAGGTGGTCCCATAGATAGCCTGAGAGGGGTGGTAGCAAGATTATAAATGTGTATAAAAGTATGCCTGTAATTCACAGTTTGAATGTTTTCTTTGCTCCTTACCTTTCTGAATGCTTTCCTGGTCTCCCTGTATGTCCTACTCAAACCAACCACCAGATTCATAACGAAACGCCATACAATGTAGTTCTGAATGTCCCTGCACATACAATCAGAGTGATTTATACTGTATGTACAGTCATGTGGAGAAAAAAAATAAGTACATTCCATGGAAAAATGACACATTTTGACAAGCAAACATTTGACCCTTTTTGAAACATATTAATGAAGTGCATATTAATGAAATGTATACACATTAACAAATGGCACTTTAAATTGACATTTTGTAGAACTTTTCACAATTTAAATTCAGCTTAAAAACATATCAGTGACATGGAAAAAGAAAGCACATCCTTATATTTATCACACCTTCATATCCATAAAATTAGACTCAGGTGCCAGTCAAGACTGGGTGTCAGTGATTAAAACCTGCTTAGGGAGTGCAGGAGGAATATGTCTTATTTAAATCTCTCATATGTCATATGTAGTGTCTGGTGTTCCCTTTGCTATTGAGTTGTGTGGTGTCATCATGCCACAATTTAAAGATTTCTGCAAGGCCTTCAGGGAAAAAAAGGCTGAGGATTCCTATGAGTCTGGCAAGGGATTTAAAAATATTGCCACATTATTTTAAATACATCAGTATAATGAAAATCATCTACAAGTTGCTCACATATTAAAAGCAGTAATCTTTTATCGAAAATATTAATACCCCCTCCCCCTCGCAATGCAATGACATCTCTGATGATGTGTACCAGCGCAGGCTGGGCAATAGGGTTTTCCAATAGCAAAACTAGTTTTAAAACCTCCCCTCAAGCAACATGTCACAAATTCTTTTTTTTCCCTGTGTAATTGAAATTAGGTAAATAAACAAGATTTTTTAACATTTTGTAACACTTTTATTGTGTTAACTCTACTCATATTTAAAATGGGAAGTTACTTAATTCATTTGTGTTAAAACTACATGAATCGTGAAATGGGCAGTGAATCTGTAGTTCTCAGCATGTTTTGCAAGGGACTGCATTAATTAATTAATAATAATTCCTTGCATTTATATAGCGCTTTTCTGGGCACTCAAAGCGCTTTACATAGAAGGGGGGAATCTCCTCAACCACCACCAGTGTGCAGCATCCACCTGGATGATGCGACGGCAGCCTTATTGCGCCAGAACGCCCACCACACACCAGCTTATTGGTGGAGAGGAGACAGAGTGATGAAACCAATCAGCAGATATGGGGATTGTTAGGAGGCCATGATGGTCAGAGGCCAATGGGCAAATTTGGCCAGGATGCCGGGGTTACACCCCTACCCCTACACCCCATTAGAAGAGTAAATTTAGGAATTAAGTGTTATTTTATGTGTTTTTCAGTAAAGGGAAAGACATGTTTAATGTTCAGTTATGTTGGACATTTATAGGATGTTTTTGAATTCAAGAAAGTCCTTTTAAGACATGTTAGTATTTAATGTTTAGTTAATGTTCAGTTGTGTTGGACATTTATAGGACTTTCTTTAAAGTTTTTGAATTTTGTGCTTACCATTATGCAGAAAAGTGTCAACTGTGCTCAGGCTGTGGGCACTCAGCGAGTAATAGCTATTGTCAGTATTGTCAGTTCCTGCCTGTTCATTTTCCCTTTTGTCTTTCCTTATTTGTTCATTATATACATTTTGTATAATGACGAACAGTTCTGCTTGTGTAAACATTAGAAAATTAATAAACTTAAGTAAAGTAATAAAGATTTGGTCCTACATAAGAAAATGTACATAAGTTAAACATAATACACTGAATTAATTTGACCTAAACCAACTAAACGGTGTTGACCCAAGTAACCAGATTTATTTTGAATGAACGTTTAAATGTTAGTATAGGGACCAATTCTCACTATTAACTAGTTGCTTATTAGCATGCCTATTATTAACATATTGGCTGTTTATTAGTACTTATAAAGCACATATTCTGCATGACCATATTCTACATCTGTAATCCCAATATCTAAACTTAACAACTACCTTACTAACTATTAATAAGCAGCAAATTAGGAGTTTATTGTGGCAAAAGTCGCAGTTAATGGTTTGTTAGAATTGGACCTTAAATGAAAGTGTGACAAATTAACTAAATGAAATTGCATGTAAAATCTTTCCTCAATTAAATTAAGTAAAGCTAATTGTTTGTTTGTTTTGGATTTTTTTTGTTTGTATGAAACGACTGCAGCAATTAGCAAACAACCTCATGATGGACAAAATCAAGTCCCGGTCAATATTATTTCTTGTTCAAGAAGTGGTGTTTAAGTTAAGGGCATTTCATTCTGGGATACAGCATCTCACACAGTGTATTCTACACATTTTGAAAAGGTGGTAGGCCATATATTCCATGTATACAGAAAATGCAAATACCATATGCATATTGTACACTAGAAAAATAATACGAGAAGTATGGTAGTGTTCAATAACTACATTAATAACACATTCTAAAGCACTAGACAGAAGACTGCATGTGAAACTACCTCTTTGTGTACTTGGCAAGGACAGGGTTGAGCCTCTTAAAATAGTTTGGGGCATACACAATAACCTCCTCACTGTCTGTAATGGGAAAGCCAACTGTGTCCATGATTTTATTAGTGAAGAGTGTCCAGTTGAACACCTGGATGGGAGCATTGCAGAACAAAATGAAAATCCATAATTTCATTGCAGATAATAATATTGCTCAATAAAGAAAAATGTATAGGCTGTCAGACTCTGGTCTGTGTTTTGTGTGTGTTTTGCTCCTCATGTGCCTTTCTGTGTTTCCTTATTTGGTCATTTTCCTGTCCTTGTTTAGTTTAATTATGTGATTCCGTTCAGCTGTGTTCTATTAATTACCCTTGTATTTAAGTTCCTGCCTGTTCATTTTCCCTTTTGTCTGGTCTACTCGTAACGTGGATGTGTTTCCTACTGTCTCCAGTGTTGATGTACCCTGTGTCTCATGGATTAAAGACTGTTTACGTATATTCCTCGTCTCCTCGCTCCTTAGTTCCTGTTATCCTCATGTGTGTGTCGTGACATAGGCTACATATTTTAGGTAACATGTTAGGAATTAAAGTGTATTATAAAGCATTGCAGTTGCATGAGAGGTTATGCTGTTTTTTGCTTACCCTGGAATCAAACTCCAGAGTGAAGTTGTTGTTCAGGGTCTCCAGAGACATCTTGTTGTAAAGTAGAACCGGGTTGTTTCTGTCCTCTGGTGTGTCTGTCGCCTGTTAATACAAGTAGAGCATGAAATTGCAAAAAGGGTGACAGTGTTTCATAGGATGCAAGAAGGAGATTCAACAGCTTTGTGTCCAGTTATTTCAGTTCCTTCACTTTATACGCACAGTAGCCCAATACCCGAATACTGTAAGTGTTCTTTTTTAAATGAAATTGCCTCTAGAGAATCTAGAACATTATCTTGCCGTCCACAGTCCTCTAAACCAAACCCCAATTGCACAAATGCAGATTTTTACTGAGTATGAGAATTTAACTGTATTATTAGTGTCTCAAAAGCAATGTGGGTCTGACTCGAGCTCCAACACAAATTACTAGGCCTGTAATCCATACTGTGTAAACTAAACAGGAATGACCTCACTATCATAAAAGTTGTAAAAAAAATCACCAGGAACAGGGAAAACAAGGCAGAGAGTCGAGCAGTACAGCCACTCTAGCAAATAGTTTCAGTGTGGAGTACAAACACATCATATGGGTTAAACAAAGAAACATACTGTTTCTTGGCTAATGAATGTACAATAAAGTTTCAAGTAACTCCCAAGAATTTATATATATATATAAATGTGTTAAAAAATAATACATCTGTACATATGATTAAATATGAAGAGAAAATTAAATATAAAATAAAATGGAAATCTAAACCTAATTACTCTATATGTAGTGATTTGGTTGATGGGCTATGTAAATTAGTAATTAACACTGTATAAAGTATAAAATATATATATATTTTTTTAAGTGAATTTGCAAGTAAATTGGGTAACAATAAATAAGCTAACAATAAATAAGTTAACAAACTATTAATTTATAGATAATTCATAGTTTATAAACTGTAGCTAATACATTAATAGACTCTACAAATAGTGAGTTCATTTATTATCACTGTAAATAACACACTATTAATTTTAATTAATTAGCTCGTAGTAAAGGAATTGTTAATTGATAGTAGTAATGAGTGAATTGTTCTCACTTTTAGATTAGGTCATGGAAAATGTCATTAATGTTGGTTTAACTATAAACTAATGGTGTGCAACTGATTTGTTAGTACTTTATTAGTGTATACTTATTATAAAGTGTTACTGTAAATTGCACAACATACCTTAATATTCACTAAAACAGAAACATTAAAGCATCACAATGTAACTTTTGGTGCTCTAGCGGTTAATAAACAGAACTGCACACATCCCGGGGAAGAACATTCCAACCGGAGCTACTTCTCTAAGTTTATGTCTATGGCGATTCACGCAGGTATGTGTTACTCCGCAGTGGTGACGACCCGACCAGGCTACAATAGTCCAAATATAAGTACTTATTATAAGTGTACCGTAGGGATTCGGAATAAGACAAAAACGCAATAGGAATTTTTCTCACATTGGAAGATGAATTCATGATGTACTCGCTCATTTTATACATTTGGCAAATTTTGAACACAGAAAAAGTTACATAGTGCTGCTTTAAGTAGTTGTAACATACATTACTGAACATCTGGTGATATTAAAATGCTGCAGCTACTCAATAGGTTGAAAGGTGTTGATTGCTGCAATGACTCAGTTCTGATAAGACACCAGTAGATTTTGTCTGAGTGGTTGTTGTTTTAATTTTAGAAGCTTTCCATGCTTACATTAGCTATTTCCTTTTCCATCATCATCACCCGGGCAACCTCTTGCCTGATATTAGTGTCATTGACCTCCAGACCCCGGTCAGTTCGGATAAGCTTTGCCAAGTCGGTCATGAATTTCTCATATGTCACACAGGCCTGAGAAAAAAACACATTGAAAACACATGAGTGCTAAATACCTGTTAGCATGCATATTTTCTTCATTCATTTACGATAGCACCCAGATCCTGGCTTTCCAGTCGTTTAGGAATAATTTGTGCACTCTGTGAGAAATTATTCAAGCTAATTCCATCTTTCCTCTCATCCTCTGTTTTCCTGCAAAAAGTTACATAATCATCACTGATCATCTTCAAACTGGAAATAAAACACAAGATCTTGGTCCAAGTGTTTCCATCTGTTTGTCCCTTTCTAACTTTCTTTATTGCCTTTTTTGTATTGAATCAACCAGGCCTGGATAAAGGCAAATAGCACTAATAATAATAATTAATAATAATTCCTTACATTTAAATAGTGCTTTTCTGGGCAATCAAAGCGCTTTACATAGAAGGAGGAATCACCTCATCCACCACCAGTGCGCAGCATCCACCTGGATGATGCGATGGCAGCCATATTGCACCAGAACACCCACCACACACCAGCTTATTGGTGGAGAGGAGACAGAGCGATGAAGCCAATCAGCAGATATGGGGATGGTTAGGAGGCCATGATGGTCAGAGGCCAGTGGGCGAATTTGGCCAGGATGCCGGGGTTACACCCCTACTCTTTTTCGAAGGACATACTGGGATTTTTAATGACCACAGAGAGTCAGGACCTCGGTTTAATGTCTCATCCGAAAGAGGGTGCTTTTTGTCAGTATAGTGTCCCCATCACTATACTGGGGCTTTAGGACCCACACAGACCACAGGGTGAGCACCCCCTGCTGGCCTCACTAACACCTCTTCCAGCAGCAACCTAGTTTTCCCAGGAGGTCTCCCATCCAGGTACAAATACATCTGACCTTAAAAACAATCAGTTGATGATAACTCTAGATAGTCTGAATACTCCAGTCCAAGAGTGACAGTTCAAAAGAAATGATATGCTAATTGAATAGCTATTTTTAATTGAGTAGACTGTTGGATCTTTTAGGAAATGGACTGGGCTTATCTTTCACTTCTAACTTGTGTGATCTGGGCAAATCCAAGGTGAAGCCGGAGGCAAAACTCAATATAATTTTCTGAGACTGATGCCGCAATCATTTCAATTCATGCAGCAAGAACTCCAGATATGAAAAAGGCCATGGGTTGTATTATCTGTAACTCCTAAATTTTGTAAATTTCATAAAAAAGGGCTTTTTGTTGGATAAATAAAGTGAGAAAGAAAATGTTGAAGAGAGAGACAGACAGCTAGAGACCCTACTTGTCCACTGGTTAGACCAGCCTGAACCAGCATGAAAATGAATTCTTGTCTAAGCTGGTCTATTTATCAGGGAGGAGAGAGGTGAAGGGGAAAAAGAGAGAGGGAGATAGAAGCACAAGGATAAGTTTGACAAAATCCACCTGTTTTTGTTTAACAGGCTATTCTTACCTCCTCATATGGCCCCGTGCACACATAGTAGTCTCTTGAGGAGAGGCCAAGTCTTGGCTGATCAAACTGGCACAGAGGATAAAACCAAGAGACAATCAGCCTTTCATTCTTAATAGAAAACCCAATGCATGCACATGTAGTGCCGCCCCAATAAAACTGTATCAGTTACTCCAAATAAAAACATAACAGAACAATAAACAAGGATACTGTTCCCTTTCAGTCGGTCACTCCCGACGTCACGTCGGATGACCGACGAAATTGGGATCTCGCTTAGAAGGAGCGAGATCCCAACTAAACGAGCCAATGAACATTGGAATGCCATTATTGCATCCAGCTGCTGCTGATCACAGCGTGAGTATAAGTAGGCAGCAGATGCAGCGCATATTCAGCTTTTCGCTTCGGAGCCAAGCGATCACATCGTTCTGCTCCGGGACCGTAGCAATGCCTGGATCGGATCCAGAAATAATGGCTATGCTTTCCCGGGCCGCCGTAGGGGTAGGGTTCGAGTGAAGACTTTCACCGTGTCCCGAGCCCTCAAGGTTGCACGATCGGTTCTCGGGGTGGTCTGCGCTGGTACTCAGCACCCCGCCTCAGTGCCTTTCTTCCCAGAGATGCATGAGGAGCTCAACAGGTCGTGGACGGTAGCGCGCCATTTCTGGCTGTGACTGGCTGACATGCGCGAGACGGACAAGACACGATTCTTGAACGCCCCCATGTCCCAGGCCGGCCTGTCGGCGACACGGTGGAGAACTTGCCCAGCGGTTCTCCACTGAACAAAGCAGACTGAGGCCATCAGGTACATCCTGCCCCTGCGTGCAGCTGCTGCCGTCGCCAAGGGCGGCCCCCCTGCCACCGCCAAAACAAGAGCAGCGCTACCCTCCAGCAAAGCTGTGCCGTGGAGCCGGTCGCAGGGCAGCCGTCCCGCCCGTCCAGGCCCCCGCCAAACCTGGTGGCAAGCGAGAGAGCAAGAGGCCCAGAGACGGGCGACCCAGAGGTGGAGGGACGTGCTCTTCAGGAGATGGTAAGCACACCACTCCCTCCCCCGGAGGAGGGCCGGGCGGAGAATCTT
>NW_015505567.1:895334-896123 GCF_001515645.1 Sinocyclocheilus grahami | reverse complement strand
AGACCTGTTTGCCTCTCCAGAAACCTCTCACTGCCAGTTGTTCTTCGCCCTGACCGAGGGAACACTCGGCATGGACGCACTGGCACACAGCTGGCCGTGGCAAGTATGCATTTCCCCCAGGGAGCCTTCTGGCACAGTTGCTGTGCAAGGTCAGGGAGGACAAGGAGCAGGTCCTGCTGGTGGTACCCTATTGGCCTTCCCGGACCTGGTTCCCAGAACTAATGCCCTCGCGACAGCCCCTCCTTGGCCGATTCCTCTGAGGAAGGATTTACTGACTCAGAGATGGGGCACCCTTTGGCACCCGCGTCCAGACCTCTGGAAACTTCATGTCCAGTCCCTGGACGGGACGCAGAGGTTCTGAGAGGCCTACCCCAAGAGGTAGTTGACACCATCTCTTCAGCGAGAGCGCCTACGCTTGAAGTGAAACCTGTTCGTTGAGTGGTGTTCTTCTCGCCGAGAAGACCCCCGAAGATGCCCGATCGGAGTTGTGCTGTCCTTTCTGCAGCAAGTGTTGGAGCGAAGGCTGTCTCCCTCCACCCTTAAAGTTTATGTCGCTGCAATCGCTGCTAACCACGACCCCGTAGAAGGAGGTCGTTTGGGAAGCATGACTTGGTCGTCGGGTTCCTTAAGGGGGTGAGAAGGTTAAATCCTCCATGGCCCCCCTCTATTCCCTCGTGGGACCTGACTCTGGTGCTCACGGCACTACAGCAGGGCCCACTGGAGCCTTTTTGCAGGCGGTTAAGCCGAAGTCTCTTCAATGGAGACTTTGCTCCTGCTAGCATTGGCCTC
>NW_015505567.1:857157-892176 GCF_001515645.1 Sinocyclocheilus grahami | reverse complement strand
TTGGGTAGTGCCATTGCAGCAGTAGCTGGTCCTCTTGTGAAGAAGCCCTGGCCTACGCCATAAAGTAGGGGTGCAGGTGGCTTCCACAGGACACTGGAAGGGGCAGTAGCTGTGGCCTTTTGGTAGGATCCCAATTTCGTCGGTCATCCGACGTGACGTCGGGAGTGACCGACTGAAAGGGAACGTCTCGGTTACATATGGTAACCCTCGTTCCCTGAAGGAGGGAACGGAGACGTCACGTCCCGTTGCCACAGCTCCTGTACCACCGCTGAGCGGCCGGGTCACTGGCTCGGCTCCTCAGCGAAAACCTGAATATGCGCTGCATCTGCTGCCTACTTATACTCACGCTGTGATCAGCAGCAGCTGGATGCAATAATCGCATGCCAATGTGCATTGGCTCGTTTAGTTTACACTCGAAGTAGATTGGTCCCTCTAAGCGAGATCCCAATTTCGTCGGTCATCTGACGTGACGTCTCCGTTCCCTCCTTCAGGGAACGAGGGTTACCATATGTAACTGAGAAGTTTTTTTTTAAAGCAATTAGGCGATTTTAAGTCTTTGGCTTGAAAGACCCCTTTTTTATTTGGAGAAGTGTTTTAAACTAAAGTGAAAATGCATTTGTGTTTGTATGCAAAAGAGAAAAAAGGTAGTCTGTTGTTGCGCACACCTACATGAATGATGTGCGCATTGGAGTCTCTGTCATCTGTACCAATAAAAAAGCTAATTAGGACTTGCTTTCCATATTTCTCATTCAGTTTGGCTATGGCATCTTCCGCTCTCCAATTCATTCCTGTTGAGGAGATTAGAGAGGAGAAATTGGGATACAACGTACCTATGAGGTAATTGGGCTCATGCATAAAAACCTACAGAGAAATCTTCTCCTACCATAGTTGGTGTCCCAATCATCTGTTGCTATAGGCCACTCAAAAACATCTGGCAGCATTGTAAGCAGAGGCCTCCCACCTCTCTGTTCATTGAGGCCTGTCAGGAAAATATTGAAGTAATGCAGGGTTATTTAAGCAGCCAGTGAATATTGAAGTTGTTGAAATTGAATTTGTTTGTGGAGAATCTCTGCATGCTTGGCAGCTCATTTGAAGACCAGCATAATGATTTGATAAAGACAGCTTCCACGGACTGTCGTCACAGCATCTTTCTGACAATTTATGATGATATAGTTTTAAAGCTGAGCTATATTGCCAGAAGTCTTCAATTAATTGATTTATACTCACTCTCATTAGTGCAGGACCTGTAGAGGACTTTGGCTTTGCTCAGTGAGCTATTGCTTCCACTCTCATCTCTCTCCAGCACTCCTATAGTAAAAGAATATTAAGTATCATTGCATTTGTTGGACAGTATTGGATTTTGGATTTTTAAAATGTCCGTTTTGCAGTTTTAGCAAATGAGCTCAAAAGGGAATCATATTTATAAGTAATTATAACTGGTTATAATTAATTATGAATATTTAGATCAGATCTTAGAATTAACTGTAGCAGAATCAATATTACAATTATTTGTAATGGTAATTGTAATAGACATGCATCTGTAATTGCATCTGTAATTTAATTATAACACGGGAGGAGGAAAAGTTTACAATGCCTAAACCTGATCCAGGGCCGGAGTGGGACTCATTTTCAGCCCTGGAGTTTCATGCCTTAGGGCATGCCCACTTTTTAATTTTTTTTATTTTTTTACTTGCCTTTTCAGTGCAAGTTTTGCACTTAGCGCTTTCTATTATGCATTTTTTTATCTATAATTTTTTTTGCTCACATATCTCCAACAATTACTTTTTTTTTTAGCAAGGTTCCGCTGTCAGGGGAGTCAAAAGATAATTACGTCACCATTGCCAATTAACATAAGAAATGGAAAATAAGGGACAAGTGTGATTCTTTATCTTATTCTTTAAGAAAATAGTGTTTATTCTTGTAGAAAATAAGTGTTTATTCTTTAAGAAAATAAGGGACAGAATAAGGGACGTTCCAAATATTTATACTGTACCATAATGTAGGCCTAAGTCTGCCTGCAGTTAAAAAGTTCTCAGAAATAATCACAATTGTTTTGCTTAACCTATTTATGTACAATTATTCTGAAAATAATTTTTAATGTCAAACTAAAAATGTCATCGGCCTGAGTAAATTGTACCATTATAGAATTGTGACTTTACACGTGTAATTGAGGAGGTGAAAATACTTTGAAATTACAAATGGCATGAAATTTGAAAATGTAACAACTGAAGGTCTATGAAACGTCAGTCAATCAAGCATTTTTTTTAAACAATGGCACTTAAAAGTTTTGATCTAAAATATTATTGCAACTATAGCCTTTGAATGAATGAAAATGCATATTTTCAATTAAAGAAAACTTAAGAGAGTGTGGGCCGCTTCTGGTGCTTGGATTTTTACTTCAGTAATGAGGTTCAAGTTTAAGAATAGCCAACGCAAGAAGGAATTTATTTTTAGAAGGAATAATTTTTAGAAGGAATAATGCATTTTTTAATGCATGAAAGACGTCTTCCCTCAGGTAGATTAAATGCTTTCCTGCCGTGCTGGATGTTGGGCTCATGATCAATAATTTGTTTGCATTCGCCCAAACTGATTTTGTAAAATAAAAAAGCGGACGGTGAAGGGTGCAGGAGTCCCGCTCGCTGTGAAGCGGGAGCAGCCGGCAGAGACCGCTTGGTCTTAAAGCCTTCCTAAAAACGCCTATGTTCACAAATAAAACAACGATTTGCGCAAAAATAATGATTAGTTCAGGTAGGGGTGCTGAGGGGGCTGCAGCACCCCCTGTTTTCACATAGTTGCAAATGCATGTTGCAGATTTTTTAAAATGCCCATCCCAGCAAAAACTTTCCAAAATCGGCATCCAACACCAGCCCCAGCACGGGCACCGACGTAAGTGAACCAGCTCCAGCATGAGCACGGAGACGAGTAAGCCTAGCGGATTCAGCCCAACCCCCGAGATTGATCAGCTACTATCGATAATTTCAAAAATGTGATATGCAGTCAAATTTCCCAGTGTGTATGCCACTTAAATGAGGGTTCATATCGATGCACTTGTAGTGCTTTGTGGAGTTGTCAAATGAGGTGACCCCCGCCCCCCTTTCACTCAACACGGACACATACAGCACCCCCAACTGAAAACATCTTCCTGCGCCCCTGGTTATCACAGTCTATTTTAGTTATCAATTGAGAATTTGTTACTGATATGATCTGGTGAAAATAATAATATGGCCTGCGAGAAAATAAATAAAAAGAGTGGGGCTGGTGTAGCATAATAGTTCAACCCAGTGGCATGACGACACCGAATCCTCCCAGTGCTCCCGATTAGCCAATCCGGGCCTGACCTGATCGAACGTCTTGATTGCATTCAAATGCTACAAGAGTGACTAAAAATCATCCCAAACCTCATGCATCATGCTTTTGTGTCTACTTTGCTTCTGTCTTCCAGACTTCTAAGTGGCCCAGCTGTTGCTTTAAATCTCTTATATCCTGTTTGCAGTACTTGTGTTCAGATTTTGTTTTAATTAGTGCTTGGGTCTCAGTGTTTCCTGTGAAAGGGCACAGATCATGTGTGAGTGATTGGATTAGAGACCGCCTGGTGGCCATGTGGCACGAACCCCTACAGCTTCAAAACTCTGTCAGTTCATCTCAGTCACTCTTTTTCTCCATCCATCTGACATGTGAAGATTACAGACAAAATACTTGTTTCAAAAAGTCTGGTAAACACTTAATTTGAAGAGTCCATAATTATGCATTAGTTAAGCATGAATGCACTCGTGATTAATGATTAACTTAACATTGTCAGGATCATGGACCTGTTTTGTTATGTTTTGCCCCTGTTTCTGTTCCTGTGCTCCCTTTTTGGTTATGTTCCTGTCCTCGTTTAGTTAATTAGTCATTCTGTGCACCTGTGTTAAGTAATTATCCCTTGTATTTAAGTTCCTGTTTGTTCAGTCTTCCTTTGTCGGGTCTACTTGTTGTGAACGTCTTCCTTGTGCTCTGTGTCTCCCTGTTAGTTTACTCTCGTTTTGTGAAATCTCCACGTCTCCTCGTCTCCTCGTTCCTCCCATAAGCAATGTGTGACAAACTTATAGTAAGGGCATTTTATCCATTAAAGGATCCACATTCATGCCACAAATAAGCAAAATTAAGCTAATCATTAATGATTAACTGAATATACTGTAAACATCTTTTAGCCATTATTTACAACTTTGCAAACTATATATGTGTGTAGTTATGCACTTGGGTATATTTCAGTTATTCACCATCTATTAAGTTTATTGAACAATATGAAGCTATAACTATGTTTAATTAGAGTTAGTTTTAAAGTTATAAATTGCTAAAATTGTGTAAATTGTGACAATTTGACCCCCTGTTCTAAAGTGAAAGTTATATCCACATTAATTATGGCACTTATTGAGTGATATTCAAGTTTATTGACTAGAATAAGTCAATAATTATGGCTAAACTGCCATTAATACAGTACTAATAAAGACCATTTGAGCCCTGTTCTAAAGGGAATGTTATATCCACATTAATTATAGCACTTATTGAGTGGTCTCATTGTTATATAGGTATTCATAGGTAACTTTTACAGACACAGTGCTGTTTTTGTTAGTTTGGATAGATACTGAAACATAAAATATGGATGTGTTGGCAGTATTTAAACATAAACATTATTATAGAATACCTCAGAATGACCACGGCACTCTTGTGAATTAAAAAGCCTTTATTATCAAATGGCTACATCTAAGAAATCTAAAAACTCCATCTTGGATGTAGCCATTTGATAATAAAGGCTTTTTTAATTCACAAGAGTGCCATGGTCATTCTGAAGTATTCTTTGATGGACTGTGATAAACCCTAGACCACAGAGCACCTTGACCTTACCGCACCAGAACCGCACTCTCTACTACTGGACTTTGTATAAACATTGTTTTTACAACTAAAAAATTTTTTCATATTATTTTATTTCTTTTATATCATAAAATATCTATATAATTTTCCTTTCACCACTTTATAGATAAATGTTATATCTCTAACCGAAAACCCAAACATAAAAAAAAAATTTTAAACACAATGGACAGAAATGTGTAGGAAAATGATAATTTTAGTAGCAATATACTGTAGCATAAAGAATATATTTTGAGGTTCTAATTCCACTGAAACCTCTAAACATAAACAAACAAGTGTTATCACAATAATTTAATTATTGCAAAAATGTCAAAAGTGGAACCAAAAGCAGTCAAATGACAATGTGTTGCAGTCGCAGTCCTCTTTGTGGTATATAACAGTTTTATATGAGGTACAGAGAAGAATTTATAAGGGTCCTATTATGCTTTTTTACTTTTTCAACTTTAGTTAGTCAGTAATGTTGCTGTTTGAGCATAAAAAAGATATGCAAAATTACAAAGTTGTTAGTCCACTTCAAAAGGAGATATTTTATTTAACTGAAATCACTTTTCAAAAACTACAACGAACGACTCATTTGGACTACAACGCATATTTTCCAGAATTTGTGATATCACAAATATCGCCGACTGGGATGAGACCTGGTTGAGCTGCACTATAAAGAAGGCAACGAGTGTTATCACTATGTTGGAGACAAACTAGCTTTCCCAAGGCAGACGAACTTAGAGTGGTTACAATCATCCGGGTTTAAATCACACTCAAATTGATTTGATTTTGACGCAATATTTACACTGAAGCTCGCAGCAGCCAGCTATGGTAAGGGGCATGACATTTCCCGACCAGGCGCTGAGTGCTGCCAATCACAACGCACACTGGCCCAGCTAACCAATCACAGCACATTTCGTATTTCAGAAGGCGGGCCTTCATTTGATACAGGAACTATTTGAGCCGTTCATGCCAGACTGGGGAGAGAGGTGTTGTAATAATGAAAAATATGTGAAAAATAATGTGTTTTTCGAACTATGAGAGCCTGTTCTAGTACCCCCCCAAAACAAAATCAAGACTTTGTAAAAGAGCATAATAGGATCCCTTTAAGTCATTAATCGATAAAAATGGTATCCCGCTTCGCTTCACTCCTTGAAGGCAGCAAGGCACGCGTTTCTCATAGGTTGTTTGTACATGACGTCATTGCTGTGGCGCAAAATGCAGCTGGAGGGCAGGAAGTGATTTTTCTATAAAGGAATTTCAAGCAGAAACTAAAAATTCCTATGTTTAGCGTTGTTTATGGATGCTCAAATCGGTCAAACCGAGAAACCACAAGGAGCTTTTATCTTGTACGAAAATGTGTTGTTCATATGGGGGGAAAAGGCAAGAAATTGACTGAAAAACGAAGGAAAAAGTGGCTTGTAAACCTGTATCTGTGGTCGGGAGGAGTCAGATAATGCTCATGTGCAAATATCAGATATAATAATATATTAATATATTAATAATATATTAATTAAAAAATATATCAATAGACACAGGCCTGCCAACTCTCTGCCAATTCAGCATGAGAAAGTAAGAATTCACTCAATACAAAGCGCCACACATAGACACAATGTAAATGAGATATTATATGTGCAGTTTAGAGAGCTTCATTGATTATAACAGAACATTGTGAGATTGCGATAAATTGAAGTGAGTGACAGCTTTTTAGTGATTACATGGAAGCGCTATTTGCTCGCTTTCTAGGCTATAATCAATTCAGAATTTGAATAAAAGTTTTTTTTTGCTGCTAACAGGACCAATGGCCACATACCCTGTACATGCAGCAAAGTTTCAGGAGTGATATATATCCCACATCTCTCATATAAATGCAGGATTCACTTTCTAAATTGCTTGTTTGCAATCAGGGTTAGTTGCTTAGCCTATATCCACCGCATCGATGACAGGAAGTATTTCAATTTAGTTGAAAAATCGCTTCTCTTCATAACATTAGGATCACGTCCAACATATGTTGTGATTTTCTGTTTATACCTTTCTCTTGTAATAGTGTCTAAATCGTACAGACTTTCCTCCATCTCATCCATTCTGCTTTTCACTTCCTGCCCTCCATCTGAATTTTGCACGACATCAGAATCACGTGATTGCAAACAAGCTATTCAAACCAGCAGTAACCCCCAAAACACGGCATGTCGCAATTTTTTGACAAAGCAGGCGAGAGCTTGATATCACTGCTGTAAAACGTGTTGTATCAAGCGTTTTGGCATTTTTTAAAATTCATAACAAGCGCAGAATTTCACTTTTACGTTCGCTGCTGAGAATGGAGATGAAGATCACTGAATAAAGGTTTGAATTTGGATCTGTTCATCGCAATCGTATGGATTCTATATTTGAAGTGAAGTGAAGTGACATGTGGCCAAGTATGGTGATCCATACTCAGAATTAGTGCTCTGCATTTATCCATCCAAAGTGCACACACACAGCAGTGAACACACAAACACCGTGAACACACACCGTGGGCAGCAGTGGGCAGCCATTTATGCTGCGGCGCCCGGGGAGCAGTTGGGGGTTCGGTGCCTTCCTCAAGGGCACCTCAGTCGTGGTATTGAAGGTGGGAGAGAGCGCTGTAAATACACTCCCCCCACCTACAATCCCTGCCGATACGAGACTCGAACCCACAATCTTTGGGTTATGAGTCCGACTCGCTATCCATTAGGCCACGACTTCTAAAGATGCGGATTACAGCGAATGAATTACATTGATGTATTTTGTGAATTTATATTGCGTTTTGGTGTATTTTCTGGTTCTATTGTCAGTCACATCATAGAACTATACTGAGAAAACACACAATTCCACAAATGTTACTCATTTTAAAGTTTTATAGCGTAATTGTGTTTAACATTACGTAATCCTTCAAAACGAGCATTCTCGTGAAATCATGTTGCAGGATAACTACTAAATAAACCAATAGTGTAAATGAGAACCTATCTTTAGAACAGGGTGGCAAATTGACTTTATTAGTACTGTATTAGTAGTAGATTAGCCATAATTATTGGCTTATTCTGGTCAAAAAACTTAAATATCACCCAATAAGTGCCATAATTAATGTGGATATAACTTTCACTTTAGAACAGGGGGTCAAATTGTCTTTATTAGTAATGTATTGGTGGCTGTTTAGCTATAATTATTGGCTTACTCAAGTCAATAAACTTGAATATCACAATGTGAATATCACTGAATGTGGGTCCTTCAAATTTTTAATCAATTGTAAATAATGGCTAATATGCCCTACTATATGTTAAGTTAATCATTAATAGTGTGTTCATGCTTAACTAATGCATAATTGTAGACAGGTTAATCATTAATTACTAGTGTATTTATAACTAACTATTGCATAATTCTGGACCCTTAAAATAAATTGTTACCAAAAGTCTTGAAACACTTGTATCATTGATCAGCCTATAGAGATATTGTGTCTATATTGTGCCCGCTGATAACGCTGTTTATTTGTATGTGCCGTCTACTGTACTTTGTTTTAGCAGCTGTTTCAATTATAGGAATAGTTCACTCAAAAAAAAATTGTCATTATTTACTCACTTTCATGTTCTAAAAACATGTTTAACATTCTTTCTTCTGTGGAATACAAAAGCAGATATTTTGAAAAAATGTCTGTAAAAAAAATGTATCCTTCAAAATGTCTTCTTGGGTTCCACTAATGAATTACTATCCTTTTAGAGTCAACTCAGGTAACTGCACTAACACACCCCAAAATTGTGTAATGCCCTATCTTGTGGAATATTTTTTTTTAGTTTAAATTGTTAGTGTGGAAGTACCACAAGTATTTAGAAAATTTTCCAGACTACCTACTAAATACACCACAGATTTAGCCTTAGAAAATAAGAGGATTGGTCATTAGTTAGCCCGCAAGTTTAAAGCTTTAATTTAAACAGTACTTTAACCAGCCATAAAATGTTTTTATTCTTTGCTTTTGTAAGCCATAATTTGTGGAACAGAAATTATAATTTTTTTTTTTTAAATCCTAAAACAGCACTGAATGTCCAAAAACACCCATTGAAGTGGAAATAAATGAAAACAGATGTATCTATATCAAAGCAAAACTACTTTTTTTTCTCTTAATAGAATGACCAAAAAAGCTTGTACATTATACAGCTCCACTGAAAGTTACTTTTTGATACTGAGATCAGCAGTAGCCTTATCTGACCCACATCTCCTGACAAAGCCCACTCTGTCCCGGCAGGAAACAGCCCTTCCCTCAAGCATCTCCTGCATGTATATGCATGAGTATTCTGCTGGCCCTGTTCAGAAAGCTTCTCGTATTTATAACCCATTTTCTGTCAACTTGATCTGGATTATGCCTCTCACAGCCTATCACAGAGGGCTAAGTCTGCAAGAGACATGTTAAGATTTAGACATTAAGTAGTGTGTAAATGTAGTGTATTTATCTTCCATTTTCTGTGATGGCAAAATCTCCCTGCTTACAGAAATTAATTAATGCAAAATGCGCTGCCTGCAGAAAAAAAAGAAAAAAAGAATGACGTAAACGCCTCTGTTTGCCTCTTTTCATATTTATCTTTTCATTTTCTCTTCCTTTATCTCCGAATCAGCCTGTTTAAAAAAACTGTCTGTGATCTCTCTCACTCTTTGTATTTCCTCCCTGCTTTTCTCTTGTTATCAGCTTTTATACTCTCTATAAATCTTTTTGATTACACGGTAACTCTAGCTATTTCCAGTGGTTCTACTGACTTACATACTGAAGTTTATATAGTGTTTTACAACTCCTCACACCTGAGAAAAGCACATGCTTCACAACCAGGAACAGAAAATACCCCCTGGCCAGATAAATGATTTGAACAGCATCCAAGGTAAATAGCCACATTTACTGTAATAAGGTACTGCATTTAATGCCACAAGTATGTGAAGCTTGGTGCTGAAGATGGAAGACTGGCTATTGATGCCAAAAACTGCTTAGATAAACTGCTAATAGGTTGTATACTGTAGAATAAAATGGAGTAGAATTTAATTCAAAATACTTTTTTGTGTACAGTATGTTCTTAGTGGCAGGTTTAATATAGGCTTGCTTTTCAGTGCCAAGTATGATGATCAATAAATAATAGTCATATTAAAAATAAGTGATCAGAGTCTGCAACAAGAGTGAAATGGAACATGTTTCTCTATGGCCCCATCAGATTGAACTGTTGAGAAGGGTCAGTGCTTTCATTATTGAGACGTCAGACTCTGTACTGGAAAAGGTGCAATGTAAGCATTATGAATGGGTTTTCAATACAGATTTGTAGAGGCTTTTATGGCATGAACTTTGGCTAATCATACTATGTATGTGACAACATATTTACAATTGGCGAAGACTCATTTGACAATGAATTACTAAAAAAACATGGCTAAACGCTAATGTGAATATTAGAGTGGAATGTATCCCTTAGTTACTATGGTCCCATGTATAATGATGCATGCGTCTTCATAAGCATTTACTCCACATATTAAACCCATCTCTCAAAGTCCCAACAGCTAAAATACAAAAGTGAGGTTGGGAAACCGAAGCATAGGCCCTGAACTCTAATTTCATCAACGCTGCATTTGCATAAAAGTCTAATCAAATCTCTAAATAGATTCTTATTTTCCAATCAGCATTTCCTTTCATCCCTCAAAAGCTCAGCACACTGAAAAATGCTAATGAGGGGATTTAGATTTCTCTGGGGAAGTCACAATCCTCACTACTCCTTGATGATTATTTGTATTTCACCCTCAGTGTTTGTTCATTGATTAGCAATGATTTTCAATTAATTAAACGTTTAACAAGGAGAGAAAATTCTTAGAAATTCTCATCAAGGCGATAGTAAATGAAAACTAAACCTTGTTGATTTTTGCCGTAAATCAAGAACTCATTACCATTCTGAATTAAAAGCGCATAAAGGAAAGGCTGATTGTAACAGATCATTAATTTTTAAAAGGTGGCACAGAGAGAGGGGCTATAAAAAATGCGCTGAGCGAGCTATGTTTTGACAAGAACTAGTATCAAGGTTAAGTTATAGCTCTGGTAGCATTTGACCCCTTAATCTTGAGCTCCCCTCAGATACAATAACATTTAACTCCACAACACATCCACAAGCCTCTGTCTGTGCACAGCCCCCTACAGCTCCTAACCTCTCCATCCAAACCTCCTGCATTTATCAGGTCAAGCCTTCCTTCCTCCGCCACCTGGAGCATGATCATTAGCACACATGCTCCCTCATCTACGCCCCCTCTAAAAACATATCTTGACCTCAAGGGGCTGCTCTGAAATTGTCCCTGTAAATCAGTGCCCATGCTGGGGTTAATAAGCTCCTCATTCCTGGTCAGACAGCTGAGGTCTAATGGCTCCAGGAGCTGAGGGCCCTCAAATTGAGGCCTCCGATCACCCCAGAGCCATTCCCATATCATCAGTCCACATCCTGTACAACCCCGCAGTATATCATCAATTCTCTCTCCATCCCTCAAGACACACTACAGTGCTATCAGCATTTATAGATGAAATTGTATTTGACTTACAGGTTTCACTACTGTATTAAGAGGAACAAGAGGCACAGCTTTAAATTTCAACATCAGAGCCTCAGGCAGAGTCTCACTGAGCTTAAAATAGCTCACATCAGACACAACTAAACTGCCGATTGAATTGATTCTACATGGTTTTAGTTGCTGCTTTAGTGGCCAAGAGGCTCTAACTAAACTCATATATTAAATATAGTGTAATTTAATTTTATTTATTTATTTTATACATTAAAGTGCCCCTATTATGGATTTTTGAAAATTGAATAAAATGTGAAAATTCACATACACATGCAGTGTGTATGTGAATGTAAACAGTCTGCAAAGTTGTAAAGCTGAAAGTGCATCATAAATAAAGTAATTGTCTCTCAGAAGAAAGTGTAGTAGTGTGTTGTGTTGTGTTTACACTCAGTGCAGCTGTAGGTCTCCGGCTAACTCGCGTTATAGTTCTGCTTATCAGCTGTCGGTGCACTATTGTCTAGAAATGTGTTGATTAACATAGAATGTCTGTCGTTCTTATTACTTGGAGTCATGATAAAGGATGGAGCAATACGTTGGTTTACAAACTGCAGTGATTTATCAGTAGCCTACTCCATGTCTGTGTTCAGCTAATGCATATACCATTATTGTTTAGGTCTTTACACAAAGCTGTGGGTCCGGTTCGCTAACATAAGTGTAAAACAACTTTACTGTTTTTCACAACTTACACTACACAGTGTCTTGTAATCTTGTAATGTCATCTGTATGGTTCTGCTGATGGAGTAATCCTGTGTTTGCGTCTCTCTATTCTAGTATTTCCTCTCCTCCTCCTACAAACGCGTATCAGTGGGCGGGGCTAAAGAAGCAGTGATGTAGAAGCAGGCGTTGATCTCCTGCGGAGGCGGTGCTTAGCCACACTATTACATCATAAAGTGGCACATTCCAAAAGGAGTCTTTTTCTGAGCTTGGTTTCAATAAAAGCTGTTTTTAAACTAACGAGAAAGTTTTGAGTTTTGAAACCTAAAGGATGTTTTTATAGTACATTGACCTGTTATATGTCAAAAGATCAAGGGAAATTTGATTTCTCAGTTCATGGCCCCTTTAAAGTACGCCATTGTTAGCTAACATCAAACTCTATGGAAATCAATAGTTGAGCCCCAGTGCACTTCACATGAAGAGTATTATTTCTATGATGCACAAATTGTTGCTGCGAAACCAGACTTATTTTTTTCCTCAATGGAAAGCATTTTAACACTGTTTGAATCGTTCCCTGTCCCCTATATAGTGCACTACGTGCCATTCACTGTACAGAAAATACTAATTCTGTGGACAAGTGACCGATTTCGGCCGCGGCTTCAGCGTCTATTTTATTGAGTAGGGGGCGGGCACTTCGGATTCTAGAGAGCATTTGATTGGACAGAAAGTTTGATGAGAAGCTGAAGTACGATGTGACGTCAAAAAAATAATTGAGCCGTTTTGGCGGAAGTGATGAACTGCAAGCTTTGAATGCTTATATCGTCTAAATGCGAATTTTGTCACTGTTTTGGAGCACACTGCCTTATAGATAACCTTAAGACTAACATATTGATACTAACACCCAAAAAACTTTAATTTTGATTTCATGGGGACATTAAAGTAGTGCCCAAAGTAGTGCAATGACCATATCTCAAATATCAAAACTCCAAATATGTCATTTCCATACCTAAAATATATATTTTACAGTCACTGTCATGCATATTCATCATAAACACAACTAAAAAGCTTCCTACCAGTCCTTCACATAACTTAACATCACAGTTTTATCATAGGTAGAATGCAATACAAGCATTTAATACAAGTCAATGTATGCAACATTTCAATCATTTAACCCACAGGGGAAAATCAACCCATGGCAACAGTTTAAAAGTAGACAAATTCCATCGGGGGGAAAAAATGTGGACTTGACAAGCCTACATACCAAACGGGTCGCCGTGATTTTGCCGTTTGATTTTCTGCCATTTGATTTTTGTTCCTGGATCAACATTACTTAAAAAAAATATAGACCAAACCCAATCCCTACCCCTAAACCTAACCCTACCCATAATTTATTCCTAAAATCAGGGAAATGATAGGTGAATAATAAGGGTGTAGAACAGTGGCGTGCGGTGGTATTTTAAAATGAGGAGGCAGTTTTATATATAAATATATATGTATATATAAATATTACATAAAAAAGAGAACAAATATAATTCTATTTTGTATTTTATAAATATTATTTTGTATTTTATTTAATATTTTTAATACTAATTATACATTTCATAGTGTTTTTATGCAAATGTTATATTTATTCCAAAATAAAAACTAAAGGCAGTAACAATTTGAACAATATTCTGGAAAGGTTTCATTAGTTAACATTATTTAACTACTTTAGTCAACATGAACTAAGAATGCACAATAGCCTACTTCTACAGCATTTACTTTATTAATCTTAGTTAATATTAACTTCAACATTTACTAATGCATTATTAAAATCAAAAGTTGTGTTTGTTAACATTAGTTTATGCACTGTGAACTAACATGAACTAACAATGAACAACTGTATTTGTATTAACTAATGTAAACAAAGATTAGTAAATACTGTTCATTGTTTGTTCATGTTAGTTAACTCATTAAATGACACCTTGTTGTAAAATGTTACCAATATTTTTTATTTGTGAACTTATGTTCAGCTGTTCTTTTTAATAGTCAACTTATTTCGGGGCATCATAAAAGCTCTGTAAACACTGCCACAGACACAAAGATATATCTTTCATGTCATCACGCTGAATGCTCACTAAAAACAGACGCAGTCATCACATTTTCAGACCATTTCAAGTTTTATTTTGACGTGACACAAAATAGTGGTATCTAAGCGAGAGAGTTGTTTACTTACTTTATAATTAGTCAATAACGCAATAATTTTCTTCATTCAGGCCGAGAGCTTGCACGAAAACAAGAGGCGGGATTTATCACACAAACCAATCACATCCAATCATAACCAATCATATCCAATTATAGCGCGATGGAGGCATTTCCTCCTCTCACGTGACTTTCCCCCATTCATTTCAATGAGCCTCCAGAAAAGTCACGGCACACTAAGGGGTCTCTGTAGAAAGTCAATGGACCGAAGGGAGGCAAGCCTCCACTGTAACTTTACCTGTGGGTGTCGCTGTTGGACAGTGTTACTTTATAAAAACAAGTAACTTTTAGACTTTTAATATCATATTTAGTCATATATGCGCTGTTTTATTTTTGTAATATCGATTATTTTCTCATCCAACTTTTTGAGGAGACACTGCCTCCCTTGCCTCCTCAGAGGAAACGCCCCTGGTGTAGAAGCATCTAACCCTGATTGTAAGCCTAAAACTGACATTTCTAGAAAACTCATCCCTCAATTCTGATTGGTTGATTGGAATGTTGTTCCAGGATCAACAAAGATGTTGATCCAGCTAGGAACATGTTGTACTTGGTGAAATCACGGTCACCATCCAACACGAGCTGCATGAGTCCGATTTCACTGACCATGGGAGAGGAGAGATGGCTGACCTGACAAGATCATGCTGGAGGATTTGCTGCTCAACAGATCCTGAGCTCATTGACAAATATCTGATCTTCCTTTACACAGAGTGCGTGTGATCGCGAAATCGAAAGTGAAAGTGACACAAGCCGCTTGCTAACAACAAACTTACAACAAAATTACAAAATTGTGTCATGTACTTTATCTTAGTGGGAGACATGGCCTGACAGCTAGTCTGCATACTCTAACTAGTTGTACGGTGTTTGCATACCCTTACTAGTTGTATGGTGTCATTTGTTTACAGATTACCCAAATCTGATTTCTGGCTTGGATCATTTGTTGAACCCACACCCTTCTCCCTATAATTTCCAGTAATTTCTTCACTATTCTATAATAGTGAAGCCAAAAATATGCCTGTTTTTCTTTTAATTGGTCTTATTGGCTTTGGATTACATGGATAATTTTTTTCAGTTGATGATCGCTAGCCCTACAGCCCATAGTAGTGAGGTGATGCCATTCTACCTTTGAGTATCACCTCCAGCTCATCTCTGAGAATGTCAAAGGTACTGTAATGTGAACTGGTCTCAGGTATGATGTTCTTCTTTAGCCAGCCACCACAGGCATACTGGTAGAAGTTGTCACAGGGGTTGACCGTGGGGTCCATGCTCTCAATGAGGCGGGATGCTACAATGCCAGAGAATATTTTTATGTATGAACTTTAAGACAATGAAAAAATTGAATGTAAAAAGTATTTAATATATATTCAAGAAAGGCTATCAGTTGACTCTTAGATATTACTTGATTAATTATTTGCTATATGTTGTAAAATATCTTTACCTGACTGTGTGCAGTCAGCTGTTATGCATACTCCATCTACAAAGAAAAAAGAAGCACAAGGGATCAGAGGTCAGGTGCAAATTAACACTATTAATAATTTATAAATCCATAGACATACAGACTCTGCTGCTCAGAGGCCTAACGAGGGAAAGGGGTTTACATGGGTAACCAGCCATATTATGGGGTAGATATTATTTGGGGAAGCACCAGTATGTGCCAGCTTGATTCAACACTGCCCTGGGAAAATAACCACAGAGCCAAATTAAGTTTTCACTTACCAGTAGTTGTCTGGTTAAATAAAAAAATTTTAATGAAGCATGGCAATGTGTTGTATATTTACAATACAGGCCTATTCACTGTTTTGTTGGCGAAAATTAGCAAAATTATTGTAATGTGTACAAAAAGTGAAATATTTGTGTCATTTATTTAAAGTATATTTTTGTATTTTTCTAATAGAAAATGATTTCCGATTTAAACCTGTTTCATTCAGCTGGAGAAAAGCAAATAAGACTCCCCATATAATAAATAAATACATGAACATTTTTGTTTAAATAGTATTTTCGCTTAACAACAGAGTGTTGATGTGCAGAACACTGCACTGACTACTGGCTACCTTTACTGACTGCACAATTTTTGGGGTTTTATTATTTATTTATGGTGTTTTATTTTATTTTGTTTTATTTGTTAGTACATAACAGAAAATATGCTACATTCACACACACACGTTGAATTTACTTGAACAAATTATGTTACTTAACTGGTTCATGTGGAACTGATGTACACTTTTTTTCAGTGTAGTTATCTTTATAATACATTTTTATTTTATGTTGTATGAATATTTCCTTTGGGAAAAGAATATTTGTGATTAATAATTAGGGTTGGAATTAATAATTTGTGTTATAAGTCCCTGTGTAATATGCTTTGCATAAACATTGTGGATTATTTCTCTGTAATAGACTTAGACTTGTTAAGACTTGTATGATAATTTGTATTAACTTGACATTATTTATTTGCTTGTGTAAAATGAGTTTAGCAAGGTACTAACTCTCATTTGAGTGTTAGTAGAGTATTAGTAGACTGGTAGGGTTGTGGGGGAATAAGTTGACATGTACTTGCAAAGTTACGTATAGTGAGTAGAATGTCTGCTGAGGGACCATCAAAATAAAGTGTTAGCAGATATTAAGCAGACAGTCTACTAATACTCTAATGAGAGTCAGTTGATATATATAGGTGCAATGTTACATATAGTCAACAAAATATTTAAAAGGGACCATCACAATTAAGTGTGAATACAGTATGGCCAAAGAAGAACTTTAGCTTTTCCAATAATTTCTATATTGACCACAATGGAAAAGGCAGCTTAAAAGCAGCACTGCCTGTATTTCTGTCACACAATAGCACAAAGAATCTCATGCACTCACCTTTGCCACTCTGTGTGATGAAGAGGATGATGAGGGCCACAATAATGACAAACAGCAGCGATACAATTGTCAGAAGACCAATCTCCAGTGAAGTCCAGTGGGGCTTTTTTTTCTGAGTGTTGTTGTCAGCCATGGTCTGCTGTCCCTCTGGGGCAGCCTGTAGAAACTCACCTAAAAAGAGTTAAAGAAATTCAGATTCAGTGGAATTCAAGTACAGGTAATTTCACAGTGGTTTCTTTGAGTATGGTCTCTCTTAACACATATCTCCTGTCCTTCGTCACAGAACGTACCTGTTTTTTACAGATTTCAGACATGCACAGTCCACACTTTGAGCTGTTAAGTTTTTTGCAACAGAGAATTAATCATTGATCCCGCCATGCCACACACACACACTCCCGATTCACACTGACTCACTGACTCTAGTCATACATACGTTGAAGCGATCACACTAACACTGCGTTACAAGCCGAGGCAGAGACCTGACTCTGCAGATGGGCAGCTCCTGCTGTGTTCTGGCTGAGATGACAGGACCTCGACCTGGGGACAAAGTCCCTTTGAAGGAGGCTGACACTCTCTCACACACATACACAAATACACAACACAGCATCCCAGGCCAAATACACACAGACCCAAACTCACATTCACACTGCGGCACATTCACACAATCTGGTTTCTTTCAATTTCTGTTGTATTTATGGATAATAAAAGTAAAGTCTCTTTAGCAACAGGGTTTTGTTTTGGGGAGGGGAGGTGGGGGTGTTGGGGTGGAGGGAAGGATGGCAAATTAGTCACTTCTGGCTAAATTGTACTTCAAGTGGGCAGTGTCTCTTAGCTCAGTCACATCACAACATCTGCATGGGTTAGATCCGGCCAGTTAATCTTCTGGACTTTTAGAGGAAAACATGTGACTGGTGTAAATATTTTAGACAGGGACTGGTTTTATAACAGCACTGCAGTTAATTATACTTAAACATGAATAATAAACAACTTGTAAAACTAAGCTGGAGACAGGCACACTTTTAATCACACACTTGATCACACTTGTCACACATACTCTGATGAAATGGCTCTTCTTTCATGTACAGTATAAGCATTTGCATGTGCAGACAACCCTGTCATGACTAACACTACTTGACAAGTCTGAGTCTTCTCTTAAAATCCCTGCAGCCAACGTGATATTGAGAGTATTCATATGTATTTTACATAAAATGTGGTTCTACCACACATACATTTATTTACATTTGCATAGACACTAAAACATACAGTAATAATAATGACAGCATCTAAAATGTAAATCACTTTTGTTTACAGACATACAAAAAATCCTTATTTAATCAATGAATATTTCATTCATGCACTTAATTGGGATTGATTCTATTGTATTTATAATCAATGAGATTATATTTTTCAGTTGCATTTATTAAAAGCAGTTGGCTCATTTACTCAATTTGAAATTCTAACATTTCGGTTCTGGGTGACTCCTGGAGCAAGCTCGTTTCAAAGAATTACATAATTTTAAACAAGACTACACTTTAAAATCTTAAAATGAATAAAATGTCTGTAATCATTTACCATTATTTATGTAATATTTCGTTTGCCACGGGACACGGCAGTTTGCAGTGAATAAAAAATGACCAAAGTACACCACAGGCGCACCATAAAATGATCTTAAACATAATACATTTTATGTTTGATCTGTAATCAAAATTTCCAAAAAATGTGTTTTTGTACCTTTTAATGTTATGTATGAATACCTATGTATAACCAAAACCAGGCAGCTGCAATAGTATAAAAATTGTTTAAAAAAGTTTTCAAGTGTATTTGTAATTTGTGAGGAAACTGACAAATTTTTATTTATTTTTTTGGTGAACTATATCCCTAAAGAGAGTCTAAATACTAGATTATTAGTGATAACGTATAAAATATAGCCTAATAACTATATTGAAAGCTTAGAAATCACTTGAAGGTAGAGGTGAAGTATTTTGTATTTCGGTAAAGCTACATTTTGTACTTCACCTTTAAATGGGCAGAACATGACAGTGAATGCCGCTTAGAATGCTTAGTATATGCTGTCAGACTTTAGTTTCCTCCACATGTGCTGATAATAGGCCATTAAAGAAATAGAGAGTGATGTACTCTGAGCTGGATAATTGAGAAGCTTTACTGGCCACAGAACCACTCCAGGGCTTCCCACCAGTTTTACGTGTTTTCATGTAGAGATCCAGCCTTTATAGCTGATACAGAGAAAGTCTAAATTTCTACGTTTTTTTTTTTAATACTAGGTTCATAATTTTTTGGCTGCATAGAGTAGAGTTTTCCAACAGGGGGATCTCTTAAAACTGCAGGAAGTTTGTAAGATTGTGTCAGAGATCTGTAAGTAAATAAAATTGAAGTAATTTTTAAACTTTAAAACTTTGTTCAGTATAGCTAAATGTAACAATGAATATTTTTCATTTTGTTTTGTCTGATTTCTGAAGACCAGTAAACAACTATGGGAGATTTAACACCCTCACAGGCACACTCCCACATTCTCGGTTATCAGCAATATGACGATTTGGTGCTCAAGGAACATTTGTATTGCTTAATATTTTTGTGGAAACCATGATACAAATTTTCAGGATTCTTTGATACATTGATAGTTCAAAACTACAGCATTTATTTGAAGTAGAAATCTTTTCTAACATTATAAACATATTTACTGTCACACATCAATTTACTGCATCCTTACTGAATAAAAGCATTAATTTCTTTAAAAAAAAAAAGAACCTTACTGACCCCCAAACTTTTGAACAACAGTGTATATAGTGGAATATGTTAAACAGTGAAGCTCAGTGAGTATGAAATACTGTAATTTGTTCAAAAAGTAAAGAGATGACATTGCTGAAGGCCAGCAGCAAAACATCTTTGCACCATATTTAAGATCAAGTTTCAGCATATGCTTCTATTTTACTATGACTTTTTATTATTTTCTTATAGCTTTTTTCTTTGACAACATTGTAACAAAAAGTCATGCTAATAAAGAGGTTGAAATAAAGGGAAATCGGTTGGGAACGTCTGATTTGTGACTAATCTTTTTTTTTTCTTGAAGAAATACATAAACAGAAGATAACAGACAGCTCATTTTGTTTTTTCCCTCTTTTTTATGTCTGTCCTTCACAAGTTCTGCAACTGCTGTGAAAGGAATATGCGAAATGTGACCTCTAATTATGTCAACATACATTCTCCATATTATGAGGAAGATATTACCATTCCTTCATTCACATTCTAAAAAAATCTTAACCACATATTGAGTTTATCTTGTGGGCAATATCTTTACTAAATTCTATTTAGATAAGGTACATCTACAGCGATGAACAAAACTGTGAATCTCTCCCAACCCTAGTCTGTGATATTACCCTAAGTGGCTATGTAACAGCTTATGCATGTCCTCTGACTCCCCACTGTGGACATGATCAGAGCTCAGGGCAGAACTGTTTCTCCTTGTTTATCTACTCGTGACTGTGACAGGTCTGAAGCAAATCAGAACCAAGGGCGTCTTCATCAGCTTTGACTTTCCAAATCCATCTAGGACACTCAGGCAGGGATGTGATTTAGATTATTGTAAGGGGGGGTGCAAGAGATAGTGACTGATGCGTCACTCGCCACACCAGGCATAATCCTGACATGCATGGAGAGTCCCAGGACCCCCAGATTGGATGTCGTCTGACGTATGTGGATCAGCAGGGATTCAACCCACCTTAGCGGGGGTACTGCATCTCCCTGAAGGACTAAGGAACAGGAAGACCTTTCAACCTAATCTCTTCCAGCACAGTCATGCTGGTGTGTTCACAAACCAAACTTATACTAAATAGATGCTTTAAGAAAATGAATCATGTTTTTACTCCATGACATAATGGCATACTGTATACATACATATAGGTTGATGTCCCCAAAGCGAAACAGCCCATTACAGCAAAACTGACTCAACCAATGGCATAAACCTCAGGGAAAGACTATCTTTTTATTTATTTATTTATATAAGAAAATATTTTGTTTGTTTTCCATACAATGAATGTGGAGTCCACACAAAATGCACAATGAATAAAAAACATTCTTCAATATATCTCCATGGGCATTCTTATAATGAATAGGGTAAGATGAAGATGCCCCTTTAAGAATGCATTTACTTTTAAATTGTAACATATTTAAATTTAAGCATCTAAATAAGCATCTAATCTGATTTAATTCTTTTTTCATTTTCATGGACTTTTAGTTTGTAATTCATTGTTCCTGTGTTTAGTCCCTGTTTACTTTAATCCTGTTTCTAGTTTGTTTCCATAGTTACCCAGAGTTTGTTTCCAGAGTTAACTGATTAGTCCCAACTGTGCCTCGTTTTAACCCTCATCATTTTTTATATATTGCCTTCAGTTTGTTCAGTTCCTTGTCTTGTGTTAATTTTGCTGTTGCATGTTTTTCCAACTTCTTTCCTCAAAGGTCTAATTTTACCTTTTTATTTCAAATTTAAAATAGCCTACACAAAAAAGGACCAGAGACACAAAATAATAAAATAACCTCAAAACTGTTTTAACTGACTAAATCTTACAAATATTGATATGTGGATTAAAATAAAAAAATAAAAATAGCGTATCCAGCCTTAAAAAATTTAGGAGGCCGCCATCTTGCCCGGGAGGCATCTTACCCTATACATTTTTCTAGTTATGCCAAGTTCTAAAATATTTTCCCAGGTAGAATCTTAATCTTTATCCAGTAAATAAGAAACAGCAGGAAAGGCAACTAGTAATTATCATCAGCTAGAGTGAGTGCTTTTTCCATGTTTTTCAGAAAACATGTTTTTCAGAAAAAGATCACAACATCTTAGTAATTAGTAGTAAATTAGATCAAATTCCATAGATATTTCACAGTGACAATTACCCTAAAGCCTGTGTTATACTTTCCGCGCGTACAATCCGGACGCGGACAGACTACTTGCAATTATACTACCGAAACTGTCTGCTCCGTGGACGTGTTCCATACATGCGTAGTAGATCGGCTTGAACAATAAACAAACATGTGAACAAAGAATTGCCCAGAGTTATTGCACATCGAACTGTCTTTATATTGTTTTATCGACAAATTGTACAGGTTCGAGTAGCAACGGGCTTCTTCACACAGCCTACAAAAAATGGGAGGCATGCGGATGTCCACTCAGAGCCTCCGCGCACACTCTCCGATGACGATTTTTACGTCACGCGTACCATAGCGGACACTAGCGGACTAGCGCACGCGGAAAGTATAACACAGGCTTAGGGGTGGCAGAGACTTTAGAATTGAATTAGCAATCTAATGCTTAAGAGAAAGTTGCCTCGCACTTGCTTCAAAAATTCTAGGTTGGAGCTCAACTGTGAGGGTCACCCATAATGCAAATTTAGTGCTTCAGTGCAGCTTTTACTGTAAGAGCTTCTGTTTGACTTCTTGTTGGCACTGTCATGGTGAAACACAGACTTGGCTATAATATCTGCCGTCTGCTTCGCTTCTGGCACAGCAATGGTGAATCCTCTAAGCATGTCTGTTAAGACAAACACATCCTCATACCCTCCAGATGACTTCATCAAAATGTATGCATAACAGCTCTCGGAAACTGTTGTGCTTGTACAGCTCATAGAGAATACATCTGTACTGTAACTAAATCACACTGTTTACACTTTTATCTTAAATGTCTTTGATCAGGCTTCTGAACTTTTGATGCTGTTAAACTTAGCAATATAACCCCAGTGTTTATGCTAGGCTTTAAATACTTTATAGACACAATAACAGACAAAAAAAATGCATCTCCAGAAGCTCTTTTCTGTGGTTTTGTACTCTGGCTGAAGTTTGACAGGAATACTTGACAAGGCATCTGCAATTACATTCTATTTACAAGTCTCACAGTGCACTTCAAACGCTGCCAGTTGGGACATCAGATTTCTGCATCTGCCATGGTATTAATTTCTTTCCATGTTTGCTTGTGCTGCATTTTGAAACCTGTCCTCAGAAAAAACATGTCAGATAGTAAGATGTTAAAACATTTAGAATTTTAAACCTAGGCTCATTGGAAAAATGTGTCTTTATAACATTGATTGCTGGCAGTTCGGAAATGAAATGTCCAGTGAGTGGTGCTAAAACGTTGATTGTCTCTTGCGTTTGAAAATAACTTATCTCTCACAGATTGCTTAAGCTAAGTATAAGTGCATGACGAAGAAGAATAGTTCAATACACAGTCTTTAATAAATCCACAGGAAAACAAATAGAGGAAATCCAAAACAGCAAAGCAAAATAATATCCACATTAATAACCGGCAACAGAGAGAGAATAAAAACAGAAGGAAAAAAGTCCTGGACCGTGACAATACTCCCCCTCCATCCAGGCACGACCTCGTGCTGTAACAAAACAAGGGACAGAGGGGGACTTTGGAGGAAGACAAAGGAGTGGAGTTAGGATGAGAGGGGGGATGGCGAAGGGCAGGCAGGAAGGCAGGCAGATGACCAGGGGGGCGACGATGGGATCCAGGGTTTCGAAGATGGTGGGAGGAGCCAGGGAGAAGACAGGAGGGAGTCGGAGCAGGAGGAGCCTGGCGGGACCCAGACCGTAGACATGAAGGCGGCCCACGGTGGAGCCGATGGAGGGAGGAGCCATGGTGGAGGAAGGGCTGATGACTCCAGGAGGCCGACTGACAGCGGCGGAGCAGGTGGTTGAGGAGCCCAGGATGGAGACGGAGAGCCGCAGAGCCAGGAAGACACCGAGGACCCTGAGGGCCAAGGCGGAGCAGATGGCTCAGACGATAGGGGGGGGATCCGGAAGGCCACGGTGGAGCCAGAGCGACAGAGGACCAAGTTGGAACCAGAGGGAGGGAGGAGTCCAATGGAGCCAGAGAGACAAAGGGACAAGGCAAAGTCGAAGGAGTGTAGTCCCAATGTGAGGGCAGGTCGATGACTGACCAAGGCAGAGCCAGAGGGACGAGGGAGCCCGGCGGAGCTGGTGGACTGACGACCCATGGTGGAGCCACTGGGTCGATGTACCGAGGCAGAGTTTGGGCATCCGAGGTCGGAGGCGGAGACCACAGTAGAGTTGGAGACTGACAGACCCAAAGCGAATCCACTCAACAGATGGAGAGCTGAGGATGGGCTGAGGGACTGGCAGGATGCAGCGGCAGCATGGCAGAAGATGGCAGACTCATGAGAGGAGGTGGGAGAGGGAGGCTGGGTGGTAATTTGTGACGGACGGGACTTTTTGGGAAGGTGTATTACGCCCAAACACATCAAAGCGTGACTTCCAGCACAGGAAGCGTGGCGGACAGGAGAACGACCTCCAGGGTCGTGACATGGATGACAGACAGTTTATAAACGCCCTCCTTGGCCATAAGAGGAAAGGCAGAGAGTTCAGAAGAAGACGGGAGAAGATAGGCGAGACTTTCCTCCGTGCCCTTACTCTCCACTGTGTAATCCTCCTTGGCAGACTTCGTTGCCAGCTCACACACCTGGTCAGACGTCAAGTGAGGCACTGGCTCTGGGGCGATCCTCAGCTCTGTTGCTCCTTTTAGCGATGGCTCTCCATCTCTGGCTGGGCTCTGGCTGTTGCAGCTGGGTGGTGATTGGCTGGGCTCTGGGTCAGGAGTGGGGCTGGTGAGTTCCTCATCAGCGTAGTAAGCAGTCACCAGCGAGTTACAGCTTGCCAGCACCCACTCCACGAAGGTGGCGAAGCTCTCCAGAGGACCCCTCCCGGACAACTTTGCCTGTGTAGCGGTGTTGAGGCTCGCCTGGTAAAAGGAACACAGGCAGCTGTCCGGGTACTGCGGGATATTGGTATTCTCTGCAAAGATCACAGTATGGGCCTAAAGAGAGCGGGTTCCCTGCTCCAGCAGGAGGAGAAGGAATTCGGGATAGTCCATAATAAATAAAAGAAAAACTTTCAAAAAACAAAAAGCAAACGCGGACACACACACCGGTTATTCTGTTTAGGGCCGGTTATTCTGTCACAGATTGCTTAAGCTAAGTATAAGCGCACGACGAAGAAGAATAGTTCATTACACAGTCTTTAATAAATCCACAGGGAAACAAACAGATGAATTCCAAAACAGCAAAGCAAAAGCATATCCACATTAATAACCGGCAACAGAGAGAACTAAACTGGGAAAATAGAAACAGAAGGAAACACAAACAAAAGTCCAGGACCGTGACAGTATCACATTCACTAAACCCTACCCTAAACCTAACTGATCGTGTTAACAAAAGCAGACATGAGATGAAAATGCATTTGCTGAAACAAACATGGCATTGTAGCTTGTCTTTACAAGTGTTTGTGCTCTTTTATTGCTGTAACAGGTGAACTACCTAGCAAGTTTACTATATGTCAGAAAAGCCATACATATGGAGCTGATTATGTGAAAAAATAGGTTATAACATAGTAACATAGTGCAAGGAACTATGTGAAAATAAGCCTTCATAGAATAATCTGTCCTTTCTCATTATTTATAATTTGGAAACTACAGTGAATTGTACGTAAATGTGCATTTTTTCCAGCAAGCCTGTGTTGATTTTATCCCTTTTTATACTGCAGCTTTTCAGATCTCCATGTGGTGTGAGTGACACTATACCTTTTTTTTTTTTTCAGATTAACATTATTGGTGCCATGTATCAGGGGGTATGCAAAAGGGGATCTAGATGACTTTAATAATAATATAAATATGCCCAAATGAGCTAAACAAATTTTGTTGGGAAGTAAAGCATATGCTAAGGCAGGATTTGGCCATAAAATGTATGACACATTTTGTTTTAAAAGTTTGAAAGTTTTTTTTTGACAATGGTGAAAAGGTGAAGGACAGCATCACACAGCCACAGTGTTTATACTGTTTAGCGAAATCAACATGACTTATAGTTGTCTCTGAATATTTAGTTGGTACTATAATGCAAAAAAAAGTAAAAATGGCTTTAACTCTTTGTGTTGTTTTTTAAAATAGAATGTACAAAAAAATGCACATAAAATTATACATATTAATGTATACTGCTTAATTTTTGATTTTTATAAAATATCTTATTAATTATTTAACTGTACATGAATGTTATATAATTAATATCTTATTAATTATATAACATTCATGTACAGTTAAATGCTTAGGAACACACATTTTCTTTAAACACAAAACCTATTTATTAAATACTTTTAGTATCTAAAAGTATGTCTATTAAAAATACATAGTTTTTATGTTTAGTTGACTACAATATCAGCAACAAGATGTGCAAAGCTGGACTAAGTTTGTCAGGCTTCTTTTAACACGTCAAATTGTCTGTTGTACTCTGCAACATCTTTAAAACACCTTAGCAGAACTATAATATCTAATTTTCTAGGGCTTTATAAACTATAATGAAAATGATGAGGACGTCAGGGTTAATTTTAAGAGGAACATGACAGAGAGCAATGTCATTCAGCAACAGGAACATGATGGTGGATAAGTAATGAGTAATGAGTTTGTTGCATTCAGAGTTCATTTCACATATCTCAAAACTTAAGATATATAGATATATATATATCTTATATAGACAGGTAAATATTAATGCAGATTCTTCAGTCATGGAGGTTTGACATGTTCAAAGATGTAAAAGACACAACAGGCCGGAGACTTAAATGCCTGATAAAAGTCTATCAGCGGCAATAGATTGTTTGAGCATGTTGTGCTTATCTGAGATGAAACACTCATGACCACATGGCTTATCATGTGTTCAGTGAGGAGGTGTCACCACTGTTGTAGCTTACAGGTCCTGCATGTTATGTACTTTTCTCCATCTCTATGTCCTCACACACAGTATGTCACTTTAGAACATTTATCTGGGACAACCTGAGCAGATAACACATCTATGTCATATAAGGTTTCTCAATATGCAAAACATGTCTGATGCATTTAAATGTACATTTCAGCCCATGATAATTCAGCTGTAGAAAAGAGTGTTTTAGTGTTTGGAGAGTGTAGCATGTGAGTTGTAAAACCACCATTGAATTGAATTAGAAATCAGTTACATGCACAAAATCAACTTAATACATACCCATAACCACCTTATTTATATATGTATTTAATGTTTATATAAAACTAGAAATACCACTACCGATCATATGAAGATCTGTAACACTTTCAATATTCTTCGAAAGACTGCACAAAATGAGACAAAAATGTATTTAATTTTTGTTTCCAATTTCATTTGCTCTTTTGATTGTCAGTTGTTTCCTATAGGCTATGCATCCTGTGTTACACTATAGGGTAGTGTGTACTGTATAAACAGCACAGTTTTGGGATGTTATACATTTTTGAACTACTTTTATTTGTAACAAACAAATATGTGAATATTTGCAAGAGAAAAAACACTTAGTTACAGATGTACAGTAAAATGTTTTCACTACTTGTAGGTGACAAGCATTAACATAAATGCCACATAAATAAATAAATAAAGTCGTTAAATTGCCAAGGAACATGGACATCAGAGTTGTTAATTAAGCATTTAATTTTAGCTTTACTTTATATTTCATTTATCGGAGACGCTATTTAAAGGCGGTTAAATACTGAAACGCATTAAGTATGCAGTCCATACTTTCAGAGCAGTGTGTATTTTAATATATAATAAGGACATAGCAACAAATACTATTAAATAAAACCAGAGAATAACAACTTTTAGCATTTCCCAAGCAGTGCCTAAATGAAATATCTTGGTCAGCACACCATGTTTCTAAGCCATGTGCAGCATGCGTAAGACTCACCAGGTGTCTCTGGAAATTTGCGATCGATGATATAAATGGGCATCACCAACCGCTCAAGCATCCATCAAATCCGTGAGAAAGATACCCTCCTTCCAGATCGATGACTTTAAGAGTATTCTGGGTTCCCAGGATATCAATAACAAATCATTCAGTGCTGTCAGTTCCCTTGGCTACCTGTTAACGTCGCGATAACGGGGTGTCCTTGTGTCACACAGTTATTATCGGTGCGCTTAAGAAAACACCTGGAAAACGCCTTAGGATTAATTCAGCGAAACGAACGCTGTGAGACAACAGCGAAGTACTTAAGTTCAGCCGGTGTCTAATGTTGCCTCCCACGAAAGGCGGTGTTAAAGAGTGACTGAGGCTGGCAGCAATGCCAGCGCGGAGTCGAGCGCGCAACTGTGCGCTGATCTCGCACCAGTAAAGGATCAACCCGTAACTCTGCGCTCCACTTAGATGCGTATATTTCAGGCACTTCTGCACTTTTTCTTGAATCTGTAAAGGTTTTCCCTACTGTGAGAGTTATACTAAGACATTTAAGTGTTCCGACAGCAATTCTCGGGGAACAATCCTTGATGTTCTTCTCGCGCAAAATGTTCTGTTGGCTCATCTAGAACAGCTAGCTCTAACCGTCAACTGTCTTCCTACGTTTTAAAGAAACCATTAAAGTTTTTTTGTGATTCTTTTGATTTATTATATCTACAAGCGCTCGAATAGCGTACTGTTGCTATAGCAACCTCTTCAGGCGACTTTTGTTCATGTGCAACAATTTAACTTTTGTGTTTTTAAGTGTTGTCTGAAATCCTTAATTAAGGGTTAAGGTTTTAACCCCAACCCATATAATTCACATAATTTCATTATTTATAAAGGTCTGCACTATATGTCCACACTGATGATGGCAGGCAAATGAAAACATTTGAAAACAAGACCGTTGGAGCAAGTATTAATGAATGTCAACTTTCAGTTGGTCATGAAACCTGTTTGTCTTACTTTACCTTAATGTCTCACTTCTGGCTGAACTTGCCATAGTAATATCAACCACACTTAAAACTATCTGAAAAACTTTTTTTTTTTGTAATTTGATTTATGTTTGCAATTCATATTTAGAATTTCAGACCAGCTTCTCCCACAGATGGGAGATAAATACCATCGCATAAAATAGGCTATGTCTAAGTTATCATAATAGTGTTCATTTTAATATTGAACATGTGGAAAAGTTTTATAATTGCAGCTGTGTGACAAAAAAAAAAAAAGTTTGCAGTCAATGTAGAAATAACAAACGTAATCAGGCTATAAATATTACAGTAAAATAGCTAAATTAATAAGTGCTTTGCATTTCTTTGTGTTTTCACATTTTGCTTGTGCTATTCCAGACCCTGTTGTTTCCCCCACATTACCATTTAACAGCAAAAGGTCAAAACAGCACAAACCTGTGAGGTCAGTGACATGCCACAGGTTTAACACGGTAGTGAAACTACAGGCCAATTTGACACCACTACTCTCTTTGCAGCAGACTATGGTAACAGTCCTTTTAAACAGGTTTTAGGCCTATGTGAGATTAAATATGTTTCAATATGATTTGTTACACCAGCGTTCCCCCAAAACATGAATTCTGAAGTGGTTAAAAGTTTTCATTTAAGTTCTTGTCCAAGTCCTCTGTGCTCTAATTGTTTTTATGTTTAACTCTAAATCATTTAGACTAGTGTACTCAAAACAAAACAAAAAGAATCCGTGTCCACATTTTTATTTAAACAAAGGGACTTTGGAAAACAATCTGTTCCTCTTCAGCACAGTTTATATTACCATATGCAGTCACTTTATTGTATTGTGCAATCAGGGGTTCATCAAGGAACCAACTTTTGTTCCACCATCACTGAGAGCCCAGTGCACTTAATATAATGACACACACCAGGACAGGATGTCTTTGGTGACTCCAGAGGTTATTCGAGATCTGAAATAGTGTAGGGCTAATGAGGACCACTCTTATTTGGTTTGTTATCTGACTGTCCAAAGGGAGTACAAAAGACCACAGACCAGTTGGAAGGTGGTAGTCCACCGAACCCCCCCACCCCTCCACCCATTAAGACTTGGCCAGTAATTTCCCTTAAGCCATCATCAGATTTACTTCCTTTTCTGTAGAATGTTTATTTCCTTTTCTCTTTCACCACATCCACCTTTCACATTAACCTTATCTGCTCCTTGTTTTCTGTTCTGTTATCTATCCATCTGTTTTGTGCACAATAAAATTTGATGTCTGGAATATTTGCTAATTTAGTTCTCATATAGCACAAATTGTAAAAATATTTCAAAGAGGCCATTATACTCCACTAGATTTAATTGCCTTTATTTTAAATGAAGATATGTCATAGTAGCAACAATTTAGATCGAATGATTTCACTCAATTAACCTGCAGCTTTAAATGAATAGATGTCAGAAATGTATATGTAACTCATGGAATTACTGAATAATTATCCTTTTGAGTCTCACAATAAAAAAAATGTAAATAAAATAAAACCACAATGTGCAAATAGACACAAAAAAACTTCAACATTTTCAACATAATGTCACAGATCACACTATTTTCCAGAGACACAAAATTGATCTCAAAACTCTTTCTACTGACTAAATCTCACAAATATATATATATGAAATATATTAATATAAAACGACAAAATTAAGAAGTGCGTAGCCATTTATTCATTGAGATTTTTTGCCATCTATGGAAAAGAGAAAAAAATTAAAGCATGGGACGGTCATCTTACCCTCTATATATTATAGCTCAAACTGTACAGTATATAGATAAAGATATATTTGTGTGTGTGTGTGAGAGAGAGAGAGAGAGAGAGAGAGAGAGAGAGAGTGTTTAGTTGTGTGAAAGCTGAATGAATTAGAGTTTTATGTCTCTGATTTAAATGCAGACGCTGATGTGTTTTTTTACATTTAGAAACACATTCTATGTTTTTATTGTGTGTGTGTGTGAGAGAGAGAGAGAGAGAGAGAGAGAGAGTGTTTAGTTGTGTGAAAGCTGAATGAATTAGAGTTTTATGTCTCTGATTTAAATGCAGACGCTGATGTGTTTTTTACATTTAGAAACACATTCTATGTTTTTATTGCAGGGTTGAATTAGTTTTAAGTGCTTCATAATGCAAAATAATCACATGAGAGTGAACCACTCACTAACACTTCAGTCAAGGAATTCACACATTTCCCAAAAACAATTACACTAATGGGCAATAAAATATCACTCTAATCTTTAATAGCAGAACGTGCAACTGCCAGAGGATTCACAGAAAATTGTTTTGCTTTAATGAATGTGAACTTTATGGTATATTTTATGTTTATAGAATTAACCTCTTCTTATTAAATGGTGTGTTGCGAGATTAATATGTCAATGCAATGGCAACTATTCAGCATAACAATCCTCTATTTAACATTGCTTCGAATAAAGTAATATAAAAATAGCTTGATTGGCTCTACTTGCTGTATATTTCTGCTATTATATGTTGATACTTACAAAATAAAAAAGCTATAGACTCTATGTAAAAATTAAACAAACTTAATTATGTGTATGTGTTTGTTACTGCTTTGTTGGCAGATGATACCAGTGACTGTGTAAGCATGAGGCCATCATCCATCCGATTACATCTCCCAACATGCACACACACACACACTCAACTACACAAACTAACCCTGTCTGGCCAGTCTTTAATCTGGAGGCCTAGGGGAAACATTTTATTTGCAATTTCCTCAGAATTTACATCTGCATTGTTGCTTTTACACACAGAGACAAATACACATCCATTCCAGCAGGAGACTATAATTAGAAAGTTAGAATTTTCCTTTGTCTTGGTCTACTACCCCTAGCCACACTATTCTGTGATGTAGAGACATGTTATTTTTAGCATACAAATTGAGCAGGGTTTTCTGATATGTATGAGGTTGAATTGAGCTCAGGGTCACAAGAATCTGGTGGGTTAGAGGGTTGAAGTATGTTAAAAAAACTAACACATATGCGCAGTGTTCGAACTATACCGTGAACTTTGGGGGAGCCCACTTGTGTGTGGGGGGGGGGGGGTTACAATGACTTACAAAGATACATAACAGCTACAAGTGTATGCACTACTTGCTTTATGCAAGCACTATATAGGATAAATCACTATACAGGATTTACCCTGTTATACTTTATTGACACGAATTTATAGGTGAAACAACAAACAGTCACCCACAAATAGTCTATAAACAAAGCATCAGGCTGTCTTTGAGTTCACATGAACAACAGCTAAAGTTACTCGTCGTCTGGCTACAAAAGAATACCATAATTCCTCCGTTCAATTAGGCCTAAGACATCGAGAGTCACGCAGACCTATAACAACCCAGCCACAACACATAATTGCGAATAACATGCCTTACCTTAACACAGAATCGACAAATTTTTCTACGAATCTTTGAGTTAACATGTACTAAATATGAGTGGAATTTGCACCGCAGCGCCCCCACACCTTGATGCTCTTGACAAGAATAGCATGTATAGTTATCTTTATTGAAGTGAATTAGGTTTAAATCGCCGTCATGCATGAATGAATGATATTTTTGCAATTTTACACATAATAATCCACGGTGATCACATTACACAAAACTGAAATTGCACGTCAAAATAACACATGGTCAATATTTTTTGAGACCCCCCAAAATTTCACAAATCACGTTTTCAGGGGAGCCCATGTCTTATTAAGGGGAGCCGAGCTCTCCCTAGCTCCCCCGTAGTTCGCACCCTGCATATGCATATAAAACATAAATAAAACTTGGCTCAGTTCAGTCAAACGCAATCAGTTTCTTTGTCCTTATACAGTTAGTGTTGCTGGTCTTTTCATTTTTAGATTTAACACTCAGAGCTTGTTGCAGATGTCTGGCATTATGAGTGCATGTATGTACACATGCTTTAGATACTTTTGTTTTTTCTATGTGGGAGTTTGAGAGTTTTATTGAACTATCTCTATATGGATAGTGCGAATTAAAGGTTAAATTCTCAATATCTATTTGTCTGAATATGTTATGCTTCTTTCAGGGCAAATTTTCTCATTATTACATGCACATTCACGCAACTAAGGAAAGTAATATAATATAATATAATAAGCCTGCTGTGACCATGATATACTGTATGTGGCATCTGTTTCATTATTGATGTATTCTTCATAGCAATATGGAGAACAAAGCAAATAAACATCCCACACAACATTTTACAAAATGTATTATAAAGTTCTCAAGCATAATCAGACTTTATTTTCCACCCACCCACCAACGCCACCTGTAATTCACTTCTCTTACATTTGCATTTCGCTGCTAATGTGACAGGAGGTGAGTCTGCAGTTTGTTTTGATGGAATATTTTGGTGTGTTTTTATCAGTGTTGGTGTGTCCCAGGGACCCAAGCCACATTAGTGGGTGATCTGTCTTCACGGCAGGCATGTTAAGTAGGCAGTAGCTGATGAAAGCTATCTCTTTGCATTCCTGCTCTGACACTGCCACTCACAGATATCTGCACCTATAATGAAGTGCTTATTTGGCCGACGAACCACGGATAGAGATCAGAGATGGGATGCAAGCAGGGGCGGACTGGCCATCTGGGCGTTCTGGAGAAGTCCACCCGATGGCCGTCGGCCTGGCTGGTTCATCATCAGAGAAAAAGTGTCAGATTAAGTGACGTTGACGGCCGACAAAAGGGGGCGCTAATGCAATCTATTTTTGCTTAATGCTTATAAGAAACCGAAACTGACGCGAAGGAGAGTGGGCTTGTGATGGCAAGCAAAAAACGTGAAGATAAAGGCGGTTGGGAGGAGCTAAAAGAAAAAAAAGTGAATAGTTACATCAGGTTACCTTTGCCAGCCAATCTCACTATAGATCATGTTGCCTATAGCACTATAGTAAAATTCCAGGAAACCCCTAGTCCAAGCGTCCACTGCCATTTATCACTCAGCATTGTCTGACATGAATATTCCATTCATTCATAAAGAGACAGCAGCGATTCTACAACGGGTTACATTTCAGAGATACTGAGTTAGAAAATAGAGTAAATGAAGTAGCCTATAATATGATTTGTCTGATTAACATGACACACACACAGAGAGAGAGAGAGAGAGACAGACATATGAATACTCAAATTGAAGAATTACGTTGTTTCAGGTTTCTAGATTCTAGGTTTGTTTATCATTGTCATATTATACAGTTTGCGTTTTGCTCTTTTTATGTAGATTTAAAGTATTTTAGTTCATACAATAATACATTTATTTCAATCCACTGCTGAAAAAAAATAGAAACCATCCCATAATTTGTAATGGTTTTACTGGTTATAATGAAAATTGTATTGGTTTTAATGGAAGCTGAAATGGCGGATGTTGGTCTCTACTTGTAATTGGTCGCCTTCTGTTGGTGGCTTTTGTTTAAACCACTAAATCTTAGTGTAATATGTCCCAAAACACACTTCAGGAAACCATTATTTAATGGTTTTAAAAGTTTATGGTTTGTATTGGTATTTGTAGTGGAAATCATTAGAATTTCTGCGATGGTGTTTTGTCAGCAGGGTCACCGTGGGTTTTGTGATGTTATTTGCCATAAATGCGATAGGATTGCTGTAATATTGTGAGATAGTAGCGACTGTTTGTAGTTGTGGTGGGTCTATTTGGGAGAAAGTCCAGGGCCGTTTTTTTACTCCCAGTCTGTCCCTGGATGCAAGGGTGCATAGATATACTCTTGCAGCAAAACACACATTCGTGCACCTGCAGGCATGTTGTCGTGTCTGTTACTTTTGTTCTTTATGGAGAGCTCAAGTGAAAGAGACCAAAACAGAGAGAGAGAGAGAGAGAGAGACAGAAAGAGACACAACAGAAAACAAAATGACTTTTAGTAGAGAGAGCAACTGTTGGCTTACAAATGTTACTCTTTGTCAAATTAAAATAGACAAAGAACAAAAAATGTAATATGTAATATAATTAACCAAATAAATAGTATATATATATATATATATATATATATATATATATATATA
>NW_015505567.1:854561-857095 GCF_001515645.1 Sinocyclocheilus grahami | reverse complement strand
ATATCAATTAATTAATGAATATATTATCTGTACAATTCTTTATCATTATTATTATTATTATTAGCAGTAGTAGCAGCAGCATTAGTAGTAGTAGTAGTATGTTAACTCTTTTTACCTGCACACAACAACAGAAAAATGCAAGCCTGCTGGTTTGGGCATTTTATTTTTTATTTTTTTTTTTTAGTTCAGCAGTTTTTCAGTTTTGATATAACAACAGAAAAACATAAGTATTAACATCTGCTGAAAGCTTGTCAAGAAATGCAAGGACATCATAAACTTAAAAATGTGAAGTTTTATCTTGCAAATAATTTTCTTTTGAGGATATTTTCACTTTAGTTATCTATGGATAGTGCATGTGAAAGATATGCTGCTTAGAAACACTTTTCTGGGAGCTAACTCTCATGTAATACTTGCATCAAAATGTCATCAGGCCTCTTCAGGAATAAAACATTTATAATGTGCACATGGCCTGAATTATCCCAGGACTACAACTCAGATTAAATTATTTATTTCTGTTTAAACTGATTCTATAACTGATTTATTTAGAAACTGCTCATTTCTAGCACTGTCACTATTTTCCAGACAGGCAGCATTTCCCACAAACAAGGAAACCACAGGCCCACATGGAGCTGACCATTCCACTGATTTACTGCCAGAAGTGATTGTGAGTGTGTTCATTTATGTTTATTTGTTTAACAGCACAAGCTCGTTTGAACAACTTCATAATTTTAATCATTATTGTTGTTTTTATTGCCGCATTAAGTAATTAAATCTTTTTTTTAACTTGAGGTTGAATCTGAAAACACAGGACTCAGTATTTCTCAATATACATGAAGCATAATTGATTAGCCATTGTAGAAACCATGCAAAACTACTGCCCTCTGGTGTACAAAATGGAATGGAATTTACTATTTTGCTATTTATACATTTCAACACATGAAATTTACTTAAAAATACAAAATTATTTTTAAAATGTTCCAAATCACCAATCAAGTTTTTTTTTAGCTAGTATCTATTATTGCTGTCCTGTAGCTCATTTGATAGCACAATACTCTACACCAGTGTGAGTTAAATTCCCAGAAAACATGTATTAAATAAATAAAAAATAAATAAATACACATTTAATGCACACTGTACAGTAAGTTGTTTAGAATGTTAGCATCTTCAAAATTCATTGAGTTATTACTGCTAGCCCTATTATAATTACAGTAGGCCTACGGCAATGGCCTTAGGTGCAAAGTGTTTATATTACACAATGCTCCCAGGATACGTATGTTTACACTTAGGGAGGTGATATACTCATATACACTTACTCATATGCTCAGATGATTGTATTTGTCAGGAGATCAAAGCACAACTCCCAAATGTGCAGGTGTCGACTAATTAATTGTTTCCAGACTGCTTATTAAAGACTAGCACACATGTACTCTCTCGAACACACACACACACACCTTACCAGACCTCTACACCAGATGGTCTTTTCATTAACTCTGAATGAGATCCCTTTACCTGCATCAAATCACTCATCTGTGACTCTCTTCTCCACCTTTTCACCTTCTCGAAACGGCTGACATTTAATCCCTCAGATCTGGGTTGTTTTTACAGTGATCTGAGCTTTGAACTGTCCAGATGGATGGGTGTGAAACACGTGGGAGTGAGCATGTGCACGCATGTTCCAGGCCATGTTTAACTTGTACTTTATTGGTTGGTTCTTTTGGTACTTCAAATACAGGTGGTTCTTTAAGAGGTATCTGACATTCTGAACCATTCCGTAATGTCTGTTGTTGAAGCTTCTTTCTTGGTTATTACTTGAATTATTATTTTTTATCATGCTAATTGATTCCATTAAGCGCTATGGCTGCAAGAATACATTATCCTGATTTGAGTGGATAGTCATCTGAGATAGAATTCTTATGTGGGTTTGTGACTGCTGCTGTAATCGACTGGGGGCCATGTGTCAATATGTGGATGGCCCCATCTTATTAAATTAATGACGTATCACCCATTCCCCACAATCAAACGCTCCCATGTTTGCGTTCAGTGACTTCACTGTATCCATAGAAACAAGTCTTTGGTGTTAGGCAGGGTGTTAAGAGGCCCTCTTAAATCACATACCGTTTAGAGTTTCACACTCCTAGAGTACACATACTGTCACGAATGGCTCTTTGTTTACTGTGGGTGTCGCGGAGGAAGAACGCGACACATTGTCTGTGACTGAAATGGCAGCTGTACCAGAGTATGCTCACAAAATGGCGGCGACAGCGGAGCCTGATCGCAAATTGGCGGACACAACAGCGCCCCGTCATGTCACAACTTCCATTCCTGAGTCAAGTCAAGTCACAGTTCATCGTCATGAATCAAGTCAAATCACAGTTGATCGTCATGAGTCCAGTCAAGTCACAGTTGATCGTAATGAGGCAAGTCAAGTCACAGCTGATCTTCCTGAGTCCAGTCAAGTCACAGCTGATCTTCCTGAGTCCAGTCAAGTCACAGCTGATCGTCATGAGGCAAGTCAAGTCACAGTTGATCATCAT
>NW_015505567.1:760700-854419 GCF_001515645.1 Sinocyclocheilus grahami | reverse complement strand
GATCATCCAGAGTCACGTCACGTCCTGTCTGTTGCACCCAGATTATCAAGGTCAGTCCTTCGGTATCCCAGTCTGGTATCCAGTGTGAGGGATGCACCGCTGGTGTCTGCACCCGCAGCTGGTATCCCTAAACCTACTCACTTTAGCCCTCCTGTTCCTGAAGTGATACCCCTGTCTGAAGCGCTTCCCTTGATGGAGATCGCTTTTTGGTGTGTTTGGGCCGCATACACCACCACAGAACTCCCAGAGGCGGCGGCGCCCACTATTAGGTCTCCAGAGGTGGCGGCTGAAGCTGCAGAATCTCCTGAGTTAGTGGTGCTCGCTGCTGTGTTCCCCGAAGCAATGGTGCCCGCTGCAGTTTCTCCAGAGGTGGAGGTGCATGCTGCAGAACCTCCCGAAGCGGCGGTGCTCGCTTCAGCTCCTTGCATTGTGGTGGTCCCTCTTGTCAAGCCCTCTGGATACTGTTAGCTGATCTTAGACCCACGCTAGCCCAAGGAATATTCTGTGTCTTGCCTGTGCCATACCTGTTTGCTGTTGATCGACCCTGCCTGTGTTTGACCACTTCTCTTGTGAAATAAAGCTTGCACATGGATCCGCACGCCTCTCGTCTCGTCAGCCCCGTTACACATTCACACAAAAACTATACAGATAAGACAAGGTGAGCATGTGGTGAAGGTTTCTCATCACTGAAAACGTCTCAGGTTACTTATGTAACCATGGTTCCCTGAGCAGGGAACGAGACACTGCGTACTCTAGGGGTCGCTATGGGGAAACCTAGAGGACGCAGTTTCGAAGTTCCCATGAAAGGGAACTGAATTGTCACTGCTCTTGTCCAAATGCTTTTAACCGTCATATCATTTACCTCTAAAGGCCAGAATGTGCCTCTTTATCTTATCAGTGTGTGTCTGTTTAACACACATGCAGTGCTTCAGAGAGACATGGTCAGAGAGATATTAAAGGATTTGTTTGAACATACTCTAATATACAGCATGTACCGTTATGTTAAACTACACAGATATTCCAGTTACATATTGTGAAAAATGAAACCATACAGAGTGCAAGAAAAGAAAGAGCAGATGGCATTATGAACGGTAAAGGGAGAGGTTTAAAACAGAGGTGACTCGGGATGAAAATCATACAGTGATCATGATGACTGACCATAAATGAGGTATGATACTCACATTCTTACAAAAAAGAAAGGAAGGAAGAGAGATGTTTACAATACCATTCAAAGTCTGGAGTCAGTGAGTAGTTTTAATGTTTCTAAAAGAAGTCTTATATGTTCAACAAGCATTTTTTTTAACCAAACATGTACCGTTATGTTAAACTACACAGATATTCCAGTTACATATTGTGAAAAATGAAACCATACAGAGTGCAAGAAAAGAAAGAGCAGATGGCATTATGAACGGTAAAGGGAGAGGTTTAAAACAGAGGTGACTCGGGATGAAAATCATACAGTGATCATGATGACTGACCATAAATGAGGTATGATACTCACATTCTTACAAAAAAGAAAGGAAGGAAGAGAGATGTTTACATACCATTCAAAAGTCTGGAGTCAGTGAGTAGTTTTAATGTTTCTAAAAGAAGTCTTATATGATCAACAAGCATTTTTTTTAACCAAAAAGTATAGTTAAAAGAAAACTGTAAGATAGTCATATAATATTTATTTTTAAATGGAATTGATACCTTTCATGGCAAAGAAGAAAATGTAGCAGCCAATTTTAGCTAAAGACTAGACCTTAGATGTGTTTTATGCTTTTATGCTGATTTGGTGCTCAAGAAACATTTATTGTTATCAATGTTGAAAACAGTTGTGCTGCTTAATAATTTGTTGAAACCATGATACTTTTTTTTTCAGGATTCTTTGATTAATAGAAAGTTCAAAAGAACAGCATTTAAAAAATAAAATAAAAATCTTTTGTGACATTATAAATGTCTTTACTGTCTTGTTTGATCAGTTTAATGCATTCTTGCTGAATAAATAGAAATAAATATTCTTACTAAACCCAAAATTTGATCTTTGTAAGCAACATACAACAAATATTTCAATATGTTGTAGATTTTTTATCTGTGTCAGGTCTTTTATGGATGGCTCCTAAAAGTTAGATTATTTTTCATTAAAATGCATCATGTCAATTGAACATATAGTTCCTTACATGTGAACATTAACATGACTTATGTGGGTGTTGTTCTGTGATTTACAGCTAGATGAAGAGATGTTTTGCACATAAATTACTGTTTCATATTGTATTGTACAAAGACATAAAACTGAACATGAAAACAAAACAACAAAAGTATTCTAACATTATCATAATGTCATAAACTGCACACTGGAAATTACTTACTACATGCATATATCCTCCTGACTACCAGCTATGGAGTTTTGTCCTCTGCAGAGGATATTATGTTTTAGTGATTTCTCTGAGACGTTACATGTCACAGTTTTAAGTCTGGATGTCCTGTACAGAGCACATTCAGGGCTTTTCAGAGATACTAAATGATTGGATGTTTCACCATGACCACTCCCTCTCCTTGGTCTTTAAAAATGGCTGACATTAATTTAGTGATCAAGTGTAACACCCTTATGGAAATATGATAATATTTTGTAATTATCATTTAAATCTGACTAATTTTCAAATTGTTTGTCATAAATCAACATCTCAGGAAAATGTTATGGGGTTTCAAATCAAAATATGAGCTTCTGTTAGCCACTGTAGAGGACACCAGGACTTAAAGCATGTTTATTACACATTTTGGGAGACACAACAAATGAATAGAGAAAAAAATATGTATCAATATTCCTATTAAATATTAGATATTATTATGAAAATCTTGCTAATTATTACTCCCATTATTTCACTTATTTGTCCATTCTATGTTGCCCCAAAAACACATTAATATGCCAATTAGATGCAGTTTATATAGATACATAATGGAAAAACCATTTTACACACATTTTGCATAAAGAAAAATGTTTTTTAAAAATATCTTTCATAACATAGTTGAGAATCGTCTTTATATAAAGTTTGGTATAAAAAATGAAAATTGATTTGTGATTCAAATAAAAATCCCACTGTTTTTGCCTTTTCATGTCTATTCATGTCTTTTTATTTCTTAAAAAACAGGACTTTTTAAAGTCCCGATGTCTTCTACAGAGGACATGGCATAACATATGAATAAAATATAATTTTTCAAACATTTTATTTTTAAATGTTTTGCTTATTCTCTAAACAATGTAATGACATGAGTTTTTTTTCAGGGTTGGAGCTGAACTCTGCAGGACTGCGGCTCTCTAGGACCGAACTTGCCTACCCCTGCTCTAGGCCTTTGCTCATACGCACTGCTGTGCCTGAACTATGCAGGTGACTGGTTGTTAGATGAAAATCGTGGCCCCATTTCAAACTACAGGGCCAGAGCAACAGGAGACCACAAGATGCTTTTTGCCTCAGCGTCTCAAATTGAATTTGAGTACCAGAGGGATTTTGAAGACCCAGGGCATGGTGCTCATCAACCGGCTTCCCCTCGCTCACGCTCCTTTGGCTAACCCACCAACTGTGATCCAGAATTTGATTAAGTGACTCCAGATGCAGCCAGGCAGCACACATGAATCTGTTTCTTGAGTGATGTTGATTCTGTGTGTGTGTGTATCAGCTGCAAGTTGAGAGAAAGTAGAGAAATGGCATGCATATGATAAAGATCTATAAAGTGTATAAAGGTGCTATTTTTCTGATGCTGTATCTCCCAAATATATTTTTTAGAGCTTTGTCCATGATAACATAGGCAGAGAGATGAAATAATGAAAAATGATTCTTAAGTGTTTCAGACACCTTCACATATTCAGTCGAGCAGTGACAGCTGTAAGTACGGCTGCTGAATACATAAAAGAATCATGAAAAGCAACAGGAGACCACAAGATGCTTTTTGCCTCAGCGTCTCAAATTGAATTTGAGTACCAGAGGGATTTTGAAGACCCAGGGCATGGTGCTCATCAACCGGCTTCCCCTCGCTCACGCTCCTTTGGCTAACCCACCAACTGTGATCCAGAATTTGATTAAGTGACTCCAGATGCAGCCAGGCAGCACACATGAATCTGTTTCTTGAGTGATGTTGATTCTGTGTGTGTGTGTATCAGCTGCAAGTTGAGAGAAAGTAGAGAAATGGTATCTCCCAAATATATTTTTTAGAGCTTTGTCCATGATAACATAGGCAGAGAGATGAAATAATGAAAAATGATTCTTAAGTGTTTCAGACACCTTCACATATTCAGTCGAGCAGTGACAGCTGTAAGTACGGCTGCTGAATACATAAAAGAATCATGAAGCCTTGAGAGAGTGAAAGCTAGGGAGAGTCAGAGGTATGATTTCTCCATCAGAGATGCTTTATTCAAAAATAAATGTTCGTCCATAAGTATAACATTGCAGGAATTTTATTACGCTGTCATTTAAGCTGTACCGTAGAAGTAAGTAGAGATGTTCTGTAAGCAGATGCATGCTGGCACCCTGACACACACTCAGCAGAGAGTGTCTTATGTTTAAATTAGGCTGCTTTGTTCACATTGATGCTCAAAAGAAAAGATAAATATTTTACAGCAACCTGAAAGGAGTAAAACTTGTCTCATTTTAATACCTACATACATGCTGATGTTCCATGTTGGGCTAGTTTTTATCATACATAATCATTAGCAGATTTGTTATGGTTAACATGGCAGAGAATGCTTCTAGAAGCTGGGATACATTTGCAGAAAAAGAGGCTATCAAAATCAATCCTTCGCTTTACTTGGAAATCTCCCACTTTAGTGCACTTTAATGTGAATTTTTATAGGAATATATCTCTCACTCAGTAATTACAATCTTCAGTACCTCTTGATTCACACACACTTCATGTAACCTTCAGAATACATTCCAGCCACGGGGACAGTAGGTGTGAATCATGTCTGTGTGTCAGGGTGGTGTTTCTACGGCAGTGACAGAGCTGTACCCCATTTACCTCCCCCCACACACTTAACCTTGCCAGAAAATCACTCTAAAGTAAATTATGAAAATCCAAATTCACTTACATGAATGAATCAAATATACTTCAAGACAAATTAATTTTCCAAATGGACAAGGATAAGAACTAGTCTCCTTAGAGAGTCCAGCCAACAGGATTTTAAGACAGCACAAAGCCAAGAAGAAAAAAAGAAGCTGCCACTGGGGTGATGTCAAACATTCTTTTCAGTTCCTTTTCAGTTTTTTTCTTACAGTGATAGATAGATAGATAGATAGATAGATAGATAGATAGATAGATAGATAGATAGATAGATAGATAAATGTATGTCAACTTAAATACATGTGGTACCACGCTTGTGGAAAAAAGTACACTTTAGCATACTTACAGAAAGATTACTTAAAGAAATAATATACTTTAATAGAATACACTTAAGTACCAACTGAATGTAATGTTCTTTGACACTTAACTGAATCTTATTTACAATTAAATTAAAATGACTTGTAGTTAAAATTTCTATTAAATGTAATTGTACTTGAACTTAAGAGAGTTTTTTTAGCCACTTCAGTACATCTGTATATGTAATTTCATAATTACTTCTAAGTGTACTTTCAAGTATACTGACAAGCATTTAAGGTAAACTAAAATATAATGCAGTTTCTATCAAAACTTGTATGTATTTGTAATCACAAAAATGTGACTAAATTTTTCTGGCAACCAAATCTTCCTGAAATGCAAATATATTGGCTGATCGCAAAGCCAAGAAATGCTGCACACGAAATTTGAGACATGATGCAACAAAATATGAAAGGCATATCTGGCACTAACTTGTGTCTGGTCCTTTTTGCATTCTGCAGAAAGCCAAGAGAAACATGTTTACTGTTTGACAGACCTGCAGGCATACAACAAAACATAAGCAAGAGCAATTTAAAATGCTAGCAGGAACAGTGAAAAAAATATCACAAAACAATCAAAACTAAATATCGTTGTTTCAAACAATATTAAATTAGTCAAATTGAACTTTCAAATAATATTAAATGATTAAAGTTGTTTCCTATTTGAATGCTGAAAAAACACATTGCTAAAGCTTAAGCCTTGAGCATGTCATTAACAGAGGACAAGGCCATGCTTACACACACATCACTGTTTACCCTTGAATACATAACCTGACCAAACACATTACATGCCAATCTGCTTTGATTGAATTGAATGGCAAATTCAATAATAATTAACTACTTTAGGTACATCATGGCGACATTTAATTAATTAAATCTCTCTCTCTTCCTTGCTCTCTTTGTACAATAATAAACAATATTGGCCATTTCGAGAAACGTTCTTTTTCCCCATTGTGTTGGCCAAAGTTAGATTACGATCACACCCTGGTGCCATCTCATGCAGAATAATAAAATAATCGATCCAGTCAATGTGTGCAAGCTTTCTAAGCGGAGCCACTGATCAATTCTGCCCCTTGGTCCAGCTGTGTCTGTGGTCTGCCTGTAGAGGTCATGAGACTGACTTTAACCATGCTACAGTACATACTGTTGCACATGCAAACTGGCATATGCTTCAATAATATGTTCAATGTATGAAATATATTCAATGTATTACATTCATTGTGGATAAAATAACAGAACAAAACATGCAGTAGCTACATTCGGCTTTAGGAAATAGGTATTTTGTGTAGCTCTCTCGCTGCCCCCTTAAACTGATAAAAGATGGATATAGGAGTCTGTTTTAAAAACAATGTGATGATTATTTGCTTCAAGGACAAGTGCAAGTGGATGTCTAAGCTTGTATACTGAAGGTGAAGGCTGATCAAAGTTAAGTTTATGATATCTGTTTGACTCATAGACAGAAAGTCTGGTTTTATACAAAAACATTTAGCTCAAATATGAATGTTTTTAAAGGACATATAGGCATATGAATATATAGACATTAAATCACTGTTTTTTTAGATCCACTGTTTTTCTTTAAAGATATATTTGTAATTAATTTTGTGTTCATGTAGCTGCATATTTATATTCTATATTCTACTGAACCCTAAATCGCATAGCTAATGCATAGCTACCTTTATGTAAACAATACAGTAAAAGACAGATGTCTGACCAACAGTGCATAGGGGTCTGAATACTTTCCGTACCCACTGTACATTTCCCTCAAGGAGACATTTTGGATCAATGTCTGCATTTTTCCTTTTCAGAACTTATCCTAAGATCGCAACTTATTGGACACTCCAAACTGTATTTGATTTATTTCTCTTGAATTCTCTGAGCACCACAGATATTTAATTCTGTTAACAACTAAGTTAGAAATGTTGTGATAGCTAATTTGTAAATATCCGTAATTTAGTTCACAATTTACACTGGAAAATGTTAGTGGATTTAACAGAAAGATTATGTAAAAATACTGTTCATACCTTACTATGGTGAAACATTGTATTATATTTAACCACACATCACGTCTAAATGATATTTTACACATTTTGATCAAAACATGTAAATCTAAATTTATAATAGAAATTATATTTGATTTAGCTGCACTTAAAATGTTTGGATGCAAAAAGTATGCAACACAATGCAAAACAAAAAAAGGACATGCCCAGAGATCCCTCCCTGACACTTGTTATCTTGTATGCATATTGTTTTTTATATATACATTATATGTCAATGATGCTTATAGCATTATTTTAGTGTTGTATGTGTAACTCTGATTATGTGTTTGTAGCAAAACTGTGTTCTGTCATGCTTTTTAGCAATTGTTTAAGGAAAGGCCTAATTTGATATGTATTATTATAGTGGTTATTACAACTTATCCTAAGATCGCAACTTATTGGACACTCCAAACTGTATTTGATTTATTTCTCTTGAATTCTCTGAGCACCACAGATATTTAATTCTGTTAACAACTAAGTTAGAAATGTTGTGATAGCTAATTTGTAAATATCCGTAATTTAGTTCACAATTTACACTGGAAAATGTTAGTGGATTTAACAGAAAGATTATGTAAAAATACTGTTCATACCTTACTATGGTGAAACATTGTATTATATTTAACCACACATCACGTCTAAATGATATTTTACACATTTTGATCAAAACATGTAAATCTAAATTTATAATAGAAATTATATTTGATTTAGCTGCACTTAAAAATGTTTGGATGCAAAAAGTATGCAACACAATGCAAAACAAAAAAAGGACATGCCCAGAGATCCCTCCCTGACACTTGTTATCTTGTATGCATATTGTTTTTTATATATACATTTTATGTCAATGATGCTTATAGCATTATTTTAGTGTTGTATGTGTAACTCTGATTATGTGTTTGTAGCAAAACTGTGTTCTGTCATGCTTTTTAGCAATTGTTTAAGGAAAGGCCTAATTTGATATGTATTATTATAGTGGTTATTAATAGTATATTTTAAAGTAAAAATTAGATTTTGGGCATCACTTAATGAAATATAGCCTATCCTATCCTATTACTATACATTTAAAAATACACAGACATCACCATGGCATCCCCAAATGCTGAAATACTGTTTCTGGCAACCGCAGCTGCCATCTTTTCCCGTAAATGTAACCGGATTATTTTAGAGAATACATTTTGGGTTCACGATACATACTGCACATGAGTGTTCTGTAATACTAATGAAGTACACGTAGTCCACAAATGATGCGAATAATATATGGCGCTGCAATGCATAGTAATTCATTATAGTACCTAACAAATGTAATTATACAATGTTAGTCTTTTACACAAAGCGCACGTTCCTCGTCTAGCAGTGACAGATGAAGCAGGCCTAATTTGATATGTATTATTATAGTGGTTATTACTAGTATATTTTAAAGTAAAAATTAGATTTTGGGCATCACTTAATGAAATATAGCCTATCCTATCCTATTACTATACATTTAAAAATACACAGACATCACCATGGCATCCCCAAATGCTGAAATACTGTTTCTGGCAACCGCAGCTGCCATCTTTTCCCGTAAATGTAACCGGATTATTTTAGAGAATACATTTTGGGTTCACGATACATACTGCACATGAGTGTTCTGTAATACTAATGAAGTACACGTAGTCCACTAATGATGCGAATAATATATGGCATAGTAATTCATTATAGTACCTAACAAATGTAATTATACAATGTTAGTCTTTTACACAAAGCGCACGTTCCTCGTCTAGCAGTGACAAATGAAGGAAGGTGGCTCCACCCCTCTACTAACGTCTCCTATCTGAGAGCTCATTCATACTGAAGAGATGTGCTGCGCGAGCTGCGCTCAACCTATACGCGCGCGGCACATATATCCACAAATGCTCGAAGAAGAAACCACAATGCCACCATCGTGCAAGTAGAAGTTTGAACGGAAAATGGTTATATTATGCACTACATTTGTTGAGCACAAGTGCATGAAGACCAGCGGATGGGCACTTACAAGCACTTCGTGGCGCGCTGTAGCTGTAGGAGGAAACTTCCATGCGCTCGGTCTGATCACCGGATCCTCTAAGAGGGAATGAGACGAGTGAAGTCGGGAAAGTTAGACTGAAGGAAAATGTCGGCGACACATGCCTCACCTTTGTCCAACAAAACCAACCAATATGAGTTCGAGGACGCGGTCGAGGGCAACTGGCAGCTTCTCTTTGGTTTATCCTTCGCCGTCGCCACTGTCACTTGCTTGGGAGGTTTGTACTCGCTTATGTCGCTGCTCAGGATGAGAAGTAAGTCTTCCCTCTGTCTGATAGTGGCTTCTTTATCCATAGATGACCTGATCAGCGTCGTGCCGCTCACGCTCTTCATGATCTTGCAATGGAGGAGCGGAGACGCGAACCGGTCGGGCACAATGTGCACTCTGTCCGGACTCCTGTATGTTTTCCAAGGGTTGTCAAGCAATATGAAATCCTGTCTCATAGTTGCCTACACTTTTTACGTGACAAAACGCTTTGGAGTGTATCAGAGGGGTAACCGACCTCTCGGGGTGTTTGTGGCGGTGGTGGCGGTGTGGATGGTGAGTCTCGCGGTCAGCGTCCTGCCCGTGTGTGGCTGGGGTCGCTTCGCCCCCACTTCTCTCGGCTGTCTCCCGGAGAACGACAGCCTGTACGTGCTACTTCTGTTCGCTGTTTACTCGCTGTGTTTCTGCGGGATGGTAGTTTGCTCGGTTCCTCTCATCTGCCAGCTCATGTGCTCCACGGAGGCCCTGAGAACATTTTACCCGAGATATTTTGAAATTGCCGGGTCGGCGCCGCTGTGTGAGATCCCCTCTCTGTCACGGGATAGTTTGGAGAAAAGTTTGGGAGCCTACAAAGAATTCAACTCAAACACTGGCAGTTTTAAGAACAAAACAGAGGCGTATTCCTTCTCGTACTCTCCAACAACCGGTCATTTCCAGGAAGATGAAGCTCAGAGTGCACGACATTCCCCTGTGTTTTTCTCTCAAAAGCGCTTCTCGATGATTCTGGCCATAGCGCGAATGGTTCTGTGGATGCCAATGATGGTGAGATCTATTTTTCACTTGAAAAACCTTTTAATTGTTACACTTAACTATTAATTATTGTTACACTGTCGAAATGAAAAGGTACTTGAGGCCTCATTAGAAAGACTGATAACCATAGCTGAACAATATTGTCAATATTGCAATATTCTTTTCATTATGTTCATATTGCATGTTATGGTTTAATGTTGTAGTCTAATGATTGTTGATTATAGTTATATTTAAACATTGGTCCTTCATATCACTTAGCCTATTGGCCAAAAAACAATCACACTGTAGTTTAATTTCTACTTCAGACTGCCACACTGGCAGAATACTCTGGAGTTCATCCTATTGTGTAGGCAAGGAACTTAATATTTTAAGTGCCTCAAAGCCTTTGCAGTCCCCCTACAGCAGGAGCTCCATGATGTAAGTTCCTCCGAGAACTGGCCTTTTTCAATTAGTTTTCATAAGGGTTTCGCTAGTTTGGGAATCTGAGAAACCACAGAAAGTTCCTTATTTACAGTGTGTAACAAAAAGCGTGCACCAGTCTAAAATGCTTTGTTCAACTGTATTCACAGATATATTTTCTGCTTGACATCAGGGAAGGCCTAAAGGCAATGATATAGGCGGACCTTTCAATATAACCTGTCAATGTAAATGTTTCTTTTCTTTTCATATAATTTTTCTTTTCTTTTCTTTTTTTATTATATGGTCTGTTTTAAACATCCTGAAATGATTGGTGATTCACCTATAATTTTCACTGGCTAACATTGCCCTTGCAGACCCAAATCCTGGTGAGTCATGCTGTTCACATGCACAGCTCGTCCTTGGAGACTCTCTGTTTTTTCCTGACCTTGCTCTCCGCGATGGTCACCCCTGTTTTTGTGCTTTCGGAACGCTTGATCCATCTGCCGTGCGGCTGCTTCATCAACTGCCGTCAAGGCTTAGGATCGGAGCTTTCCAACGGTTGGTACACTAATAAAAAAAACAAAAAAACATCAGCCTAATGTAGGCCATTTTGTTTTTATGGATTTTTATGTAGGTTTATAAAAAGAACTTGGTTTATTTTGAACAATCCATTTAAAAACGTATTAGGTTGAATAAATGGTGTATTTTGATATATATCTTACATAAATATATCGTATTTATGTGTGTGAGAGAAACATAATCAAAATAGCTTTCCACATTGCCACATTATCATTTATGTGTTCTTTGCAGCAAAGAAAAGGAGATTCGAATTCAACCTCTCATTCCAGCAAGACTATGGCATTTACAAGATCTCCAATATCAAGTCACCAGCCATCGAGAAACCCTCTTTTAACAGTTTATACAGCTGCGATTTCTCTGAGAGCAGAGTGGCGGTGCTGGACAGCGGTCAGATCCGTAAGTTCAGCACCACGGCAGTAGAGGACAGCTCCCTCCACAGCGAGCTGCTGCTTGAAGAGAAAGCGGCCAGCCAGCCTCAGAGCTCCACAGAAAGGGATGGACCATGCAGTGTTTCACCTCAAGTTTCTACCTGCGATCATGAGGATCTTCACCTTGACAACTCGTCTGTATTTGATGGTCCCGAGAGGAGACTGTCTCATGAGGAGTGTCGTAAAATAGAGCTGACTGACTGGGAGTGGTGCAGGAGTAAATCAGAAAGGACACCCAGACAGGTAAGATGACACCCATTTAACAAATGTAAGGGATAGGTAACAAGAAAGGTAACAAGAAAACTATAGTAACAGGAAATTATATCACATTGTGTATATCACTGCAGACCCCATGAGAAACAGTCTCTTGAAAATATCAGAAAATGTGAACTTTTTATGAAAATGTTATGTACGTTTTTCACAACTATGAATACTTTTCTTGGTAATATTGCATAAGAATTATAAGATAGATTATAATAGTTTTTTCAGTTTCTTAATTTCTGATATAGGCTACCAATTTTATCAGCTTTGTAAATTAATTGTTTGTTGTCTTTGTTAATTGTATTTAGCTTATCTAAATACAATTAGATGACACCCATTTAACAAATGTAAGGGATAGGTAACAAGAAAGGTAACAAGAAAACTATAGTAACAGGAAATTATATCACATTGTGTATATCACTGCAGACCCCATGAGAAACAGTCTCTTGAAAATATCAGAAAATGTGAACTTTTTATGAAAATGTTATGTACGTTTTTCACAACTATGAATACTTTTCTTGGTAATATTGCATAAGAATTATAAGATAGATTATAATAGTTTTTTCAGTTTCTTAATTTCTGATATAGGCTACCAATTTTATCAGCTTTGATCTAAATACAATTAATTGTTATTGCCCTCACTATATTAACTGCTTACAGTTAAATATGTAGCAAATTAGCTCACAAGGGAAATGTATATAAATAATTACAATTAATTATAATTACAATTATTTACCACAGCTGCCCGTATAGTAACTGTAGCAGAATTAATATTACAATCACTAATCTGTTCGTCAAGCGAACATTCAGTATAATTTCATATCAAATCTAAGGAAGGACATCTTCGTGGCCACAGAAAATAACTTTTTTATATTACTAATGCATTAGAGCATGTAGCTATAGATTGTATCATAAAAGGGACACCATTCACAAGCGATGACAGAACCAGAAACTCAGGTAATTTGTTTACAAAAGTTTTATTAACTAAACAATAACTCATAACTAATCTAAACAAACAAACAAACATACAAACACTCATACATTGGGGAGTTGAAGTGGATGAATGAAACCGTAAGAGAAACCAGAGAATGCAGTTATGGAAAATGAGTCAGTTAACCACCTGAGTGAAACCATCAGTGCTGTGTTAGAACGGGGTCTACAGCTTATACTAAACCTCTGTTTCGTTTAGTTAAATGTACGATACTTGCATTGTCTTGGCTGTTGAACGAGCATCCGGATGCAGTCTCGGATGAAAGTCTTGATGGTTTGGAGGTTTGGTGATGTAGGAGTCACAATCACCTTCTTCCGGGTTTGAAGAGGTATGATCTCCAAAAAGATGTTATTCTGACTCTGTGGTGGTCGGGACAGTTTTCTCCCAGATGCAAAGTGAAGGAATGGCTATAGTTGAGGTCTGCCAAGGGTGATGAGAGCAGAGACAAGAAACAAAAGCCACAAACCCAAAAAGCTACGCGGGTCACTGATGTGAGGCCTTATAAGTTCAATGCAGCTCACACCTCTGGATTTGACCAATGAGGAATGGAGCCAATGAGGAATGGTACCTCTGGAGGGAAATTTTACGACTCTTTGTCTCCAAGCATGGTATTTTGCATATGTAACTGGATTGGATGTTGATATAAAAACTATTAAAGATTCTTAGAACACTAATATGTTGCATAATTATCAACATATAGTATACACTCTCATTTAGATCATCAGAATACGACTTCATAGAGACCAAACATGGTATAAGTGAGGTGATATTAACTAGTGATCTATCATAAGCATGCATAAAACAGTATACAATACACAAGACCATATAAAAGAATGTAATACACAATGACCTGGGGATATGCATGATAGGAAGGTCATAGAAAAATCTGTCTATGAGTTAAATGAAAGAAGTAATTTCCTATAGCAGTATGTGTCTGTTTTAGAGTGAATTAAGTAAGGGGGGGGGGTTCTCTCTACATACTTTTAGGTTGTAAATAGGTTTGGGTATCGTTAGAAATTTCCGATTCCAGTTCCAGTTTTGTCTAACGATTCCCGGTTCTGATTCCGGTTCCATTTAAATGAACTTTTTTTTTTTTACTATTTTACCTTCATTGAATGTAGTGTTGCTGTAAGGTAGTGGTAAGTAATGTTGAGTAATGCTAGTCCATCAATCACATGTGCTTCAAAGTTGATGTTTTTTACACTATCAATAACATTTTGCTTTTCAAGCTGGAATAAGCTGGTTGGACAAATAGTCCCTTGAGGGCTAAGACACTTGTTCATTTCTCTAAATTAATGAAATATTAACTGTTATACTTATAACTATGTATACACACACTCCATAAATCCCCTATCTTACAAATAATAATGCAGTCAGGAGATGGTGTGATCCAATGAGTGGTTTCCACATTTTTAAACATTTTAAATGCATGAAAATAAATATTTTCAATCACTTTATCACACTTGAAATGACCTGTACACTAAATAATCTAACCCTCATACTTACATAACAATAGCAGTCTATTTATTTAGTGGTCCAAGTTGAAGTCAATATGCCTATGTATATTAATGAAAATATGGGACAAATATAATGTAATTTAGTGGCAAAACAGTCAGACAAAACAACGTGCACAGTTATCAAAGAAGCAAGTGCGCGTATATGGCGCGCACTCCATGCCAAAATCAAACGTCAGAACGACCGACCGACCGACTGACAAACCGAACGTCTATCCGAACATCTTGTACTTTGAGCGTCTTATGGAGCGGGTGACCCACGTGACGACCTCAAAAAGCTGAATTTTCAGCGTCATTACTCCAGTCTTCTGTGAAATCACTCCTTCATGCTGATTTGCTGCTCAAGAAACATTTCTGATTATCAATATAGGAAACAGTTGTGCTTCTTCATTATTTTTATGCAAATCATAACCATATTAAAATTCAAAATACCATTAAAACACACACACACACACACACACACACATCAACAAGGAGTAATTAAATTGAACAAAAGTGCCAGTAAGACATATTTCAAATATAATGCTGTTATTTTGAACTTTCTATTCATCAAAGAATCCTGAAAAAATATGTGGAATATCTCCTGCTTTTCCAAATTAACCGTCAAAGCATGCATGGTTTGTATATAATACCCTCTGCTGCTTTAACTTTAATAATACACTGCATATAATTTCTAAATCAGCCATTGCAAAAATCTAATTTTGACTATTTTGGAGGACACAACTGAAGTAAAAGAGCTTACATTAAGGTAAGAAAAACACAAACGTGTTACAACGTGTCTTCACACGTAAACAACACGTTGGGAACACGATCGGTTACTTGCACTTCCACCGGTCGCCATTAGAACGCGTTAACAACACGTGTACGTGTAGGAACATGTTACATATGATTTTATGCAAATGATCAATAATTTAGTTCTGGCTCATTGTTTGTATGTGGAAGACATGAAAATCAATGAACCTTAAATACAAAGTTTAGTCTGTTTGAATTTACAGATTTAACTGATTAAGCCTAAATGATAATAATAATTTAGTAATTTTATTAAGATTCAGTCGGTATTGATATTTCTCTTTAGGCTTCGCTACCGTTCGGACGTTTTTGCTTACTGCTCTGCGCTTTGCTCCCTATTTCTGTACTTTTCTTTGATTTTTCTAAGATTTTTACTTCAGCAGATCAGCACAGTGCTCAAACAACATATTTTTGGCACAAACACTAAAACTAAAAACTCTCTGGGACTGGAATAATACCACGAAAAAGAAGACTTTTGCCTCCCACTGCCAGCAGCTTACATTCCGGAGAAGGGAAAACACAGCTGCCCACATTCAAACAGAAGAGAAAGAAAATGCCTCCTGTTGAATCTACTTGCTGCATGAACTACTGCAAACTTCTACAAAGGATTACGGTTCTTGAAACAAAGTTACTTGCTGGATTCTTAAATTCATTTTAAACCTCTTAAATCAATTTTTTAAATTCCTTGTTTTATTGTTGTGATTATTGTTTTTATTTTATTTTATGTAAAGCACTTTGAATTACCATTGTGTATGAAATGTGCTATACAAATAAACTTGCCTTGCCTTGCCTTGCCTTTAGTCTTTGAAAATAAAATATCATGCTTATATTTTAGAAGGGATATACTTCTTCAATATACACACTTTTATTAGTTATTTGTTATTGTTATTTGTTTGATATTATGTATTTATTTTTATGCATGTTTTTAATGTTTTCAAAAAACTTAAGTGAGGAACATTGAAAGACCAATTTGTCCTCCTAAAAAGGCAATAAAACGGCATGGATCGCGGTAGCGGGGCTGGTTTACTTTATGGGTTACTTTGAGGTCTGGTACAAATTTGACACACAAAAATAGATCTACATATGCACGATTAATCATTAAAAGATTGGTATTTCTGTGTGGAAAACATGTAATAATAAAGTAAGTATTGGGGTAACAGTTCATGGTCCAGATATAAACACTGATGTTTTTAGCAGCCGTGATCAAAATGACTAAATGACCTTTAATAACAGTCATTCAGGACTTCCGTTCAAAAACTCAGGAGGAAGTCTTCATTAATTTCAAACAATTTTTTGTATAATTAATTCATTTAAATTAATGTTTCTAATAGACACATTTATAGCAGAACCTCAAGTAAATTACATGTTATTTTGTTTAGTCATTATATAGCCTATAGGTGGGAGCTTTTTTAATGATCAGTGAGAGCAGAACGAATGTGTCATGTTTTAAACTCAACAAAATGGTAAAATACATCTATCAAGAGCATGCTCACAGATAAAAACAACAGAGAACAAAACAGCGTTGGATGAAGTGGACTAAAGCCCTGCACGGGCCTCAAATATAGGCCCTATAGTCCGGCCTTGTCCGACAGCTCATCAGAATTCTCGGCCCGAGCCCATCTTTTGTTCCCCTTCTCCCAAAACAGCTTATACTACCGTTTCGGCTATTAAAATAGTTCAGTTTTGTATATAATGGAAAAGTATATTTCATTTCTTTTTTTTTATAAAGTTCATTTAGAAAAACGTTTGGAGCAGTTTTTGTTCGTTAAATGTACGTTTTTTTTTAAAGTAACGACCAAGCGGCCAGCGGCAGACAGTGAGATGATCATAGCCTATGTTTGATCAATTTAGCCTTCTCAAATCATCATGACTTGCCTAAAATAAAATCTATAGAAATATAACAGTTCAAGCATATCACAAATGTTAGTTTAAACGTTTAACCTATAGATAAATGCGCGCTGTTAGACGCATATCCAATCGTTTGTGTGGAGAGTGGAAGGCAGCTGAAGTACACTTTGCAGGACATGGAGGCGCCAGTGCGATCACTTGCATTTTTTTCTAACAGTGGAAACAACCTAAAATACGCTGTCATTTTTGCTCATAAAGGTAAGATTAATACATCATTTGGAACTGTAAAGGGTCGACTTTTATTTGTTGGCACTCACAATATCAATACTCCGATTTTAATACGATTAAGACAATACTCTAATTAAGAATCTACCATGTAACTTAAACAGAGATTTTTGATTACCTTAATCTGGCTAAAGTCATAATTTTAGTAAACAGAAATCGAATTAAGACATGTGGAGTATTGCTATTTTAGTCGCATTATTGAAGTGCAGTATAGACATGTAAACACCTTAATCAAATTATTACCGTAGTGTAGGACTTTTCGCCGCATTTTGCGACAGGATACACACACGGCAGTGCTCAACCGTTTGACCACAAATAAAAGAGCTTCAACACCGCTATCGCCTGTATGCACGTACAATAATAATTCAATTAAATAATTAACTGCACTTGAAACTTTCATAAAATTAAAAATGAAACCCAAAACTGATGGCATCATCATGAAGAGGAACTATAGGTTTATACGTGAAATTCTGGAGGGGACGTCGGATGGCGTCACGTGGGACGTAATGACGTGTGCTATTAATCGAACTATGTACTAGGGATGTGCTTTTTTTTATTAGACATTAAAGACATAACATGCAACATTTACAACTTTAACAAGACATCCAAAAAGATAACACAATTAAAGGAATGGGTTTACATTACATAGAGAAAAAAAAATCAATAATACTTAAAGAAAAGAAAAAAAGACAGCTCTTCATGGTCCAAGGAATGAGGGTGGTTTTGAGCTCTTGGACTCTTGAGCTCTTGGACTTTTTCGATTTAAATTATACTTTCAAAGTAAAATGGCTCAGAAACTGTCTACTGAAATCAGACTCGATATGGTTTTTTATACCATATATTTTTAAAAAGGTTGGAGGTTTACGCTTTTTGTTAATGTGTGATGACTCGACTAGCAAACTGCCTGTGGCATTATCTAATTTCTATCAACAAGCTCTCAAGGCCTGGAAGTTATGTTATGATCATAACTTTTATGTACTAGGGATGTGCATCTCTTAGGGATGTGCATCTCATGACTCAGGCCGATACGATATGCATCTCGATGCATAGCCAACGATACGATATATTTAAGATACGTATGAAGCAGCTACCGATGCGATGCAATACGATACGATTCACCCCTATTACGATGCAGTGCGATTCGATGCAATATGATGCAATGGAGAAAATATGATCACTTTTAATGCCTCGAGGCCCGTTTCATAAAACAAGTTAACCAAATAAGCCAGGCTTATTTCAGTTAGTCTGACTCATTGTCAAATGATTTGGTTCCATAAAGCAAATTTAACATGGGCCTAGATCAAGCTAGTCACTGTGGCAACTTATGCTGGGAAACTAACCTGGTCTAAAGCAGGTTAACTGTCAGGCTAAGCTAAACTCCTCTACTGACCAATAGCAACAATGATATTACCACAGTATTGTTTTACTTTTTTCTTTTTTTTCTTACAGTTTCTAGCCATGCAGCCTTTCTCTCTGGTTTTATTAAAGCTTTACCTTTTATAGTTTGCAGAACAGATAGCAGAACATTACAATCTAAAATTGCTCTTTAAAGCATTAAAATAACTGAATTAAAAGTTAAAATCACTGAATTAAAAATGAAAATACTAAAGAAAATGACTATTTTAACTGCTATAATAGAAACACACATTAACTCATTTGAGCAAAGTAATTATAGTAGGCCTACTGTAGCCTACTAGCTTACAATTGATTTAGCCTACCTATCACAATAGTCCACTTACAGTTACTGCTATCATAAAAATACACTTTATATGTAGGTTTAAAATTCTACAGAAGACACATTTAATGTCCAAAAACAAATATTTTAGCAAAATGTATATTTTACTCAGAATTATTGCGCTCCTAATCGATTGCACTCTGTCTGTTTAGCGTGCAGCAGCGCTCTTTCACTCGCGTCAGCCCACTCCTGACAGCAAAATGGATATGTTTGCATGACTTTCTAACATTTACAGATGAAAAATATATCTGTGGCATGTCAGTTATGCACTGAGGAAAACATAACGTCTCAAATGCATTAAACAGATTGTCATACGGGTTAAGAGGGAGGAAGGAAGAAGACCGGGTCGGCGGACTGGAACGCGAGTGTTTATTCAAGTCTCTCAGTAAATACAACAGAACAAGGCGCTCCCTGCGCATTCAAACTCTCCGTCAATAACTCAGAATATAGCTCTATATATGCTTTGCTCCAGTAGTCCAGTTTCCTGGGTGGCTCGCATTCCCAGTCAGTCTCTCTCTCCCTTCCATGCTCCAGGTGGCCCCTTTTATCTGGTCTCTCCACACCAATTATTGAAACGAGACACAGGTGATTATCATTTGCGCTTGACCTACTTACGCACCGCTCATCTCCTGCCTCTCTCTCCAGGTGCAGACCTCTCTGAACCACGCCCCCCTCGCCACATACCCCCACCGCCCGACTCAGGCCGGGGAGCCCTCCGGCCTGCAGCCCACCCCCCTCCATTTCTGGAGAGGAAGTCAGCTACCGCCATCTGTACCCCGGCCTGTGGATCACCTTGAATTTGAAGGGTTGTAATGCTAGATACAAACGGGTGATACGCGCGTTGGTATCCTTCATGCGGTGGAGCCACTGCAAGGGCGCGTGGTCCGAACAGAGAGTGAACTCCCGTCCCAGGAGATAATAGCGGAGGGTGAGAACGGCCCATCTGATCGCCAGACATTCCTTCTCAATGGTGCTGTACATCGTCTCCCTCTTTGAGAACTTCCGACTGATGTACAGCACAGGCCATTCCTCCCCCTCTATCTCCGTGCAGCCCTCGCTGAACCACGCCCCCCCCCCCACCGCATTCCTGGAGAGGAAGTCAGCTACCGCCATCTGTACCCCCGGCCTGTGGATCACCTTGAATTTGAAGGGTTGTAATGCTAGATACAAACGGGTGATACGCGCGTTGGTATCCTTCATGCGGTGGAGCCACTGCAAGGGCGCGTGGTCCGAACAGAGAGTGAACTCCCGTCCCAGGAGATAATAGCGGAGGGTGAGAACGGCCCATCTGATCGCCAGACATTCCTTCTCAATGGTGCTGTACATCGTCTCCCTCTTTGAGAACTTCCGACTGATGTACAGCACAGGCCATTCCTCCCCCTCTATCTCCTGGGACAGGACCGCGACCAGCCCCCTGTCCGACGCGTCAGTCTGCAACAATAAAGGGAGAGAGAAGTCAGGGGAGTGCAGGAGCGGCCCGCCACACAGAGCAGCCTTTACCTGGGTGAAAGCCTGCTGGCACTGCTCCGTCCACTGGACCGGGTCTGGGGCTTCCTTTTTAGTGAGGTCAGTCAGCGGGCTGGTGAGGTTCGAATACTTGGGTACAAACCTTCTATAATATCCCGCCAGCCCCAGGAACTGCCTCACCTCCTTTTTGGTCTTGGGTCTCGGACAGGTCGCAACTGCTGCCGTCTCATCAATTTGGGGACGCACCTGCCCGTGACCCAAGTGGAAGCCCAGATACCGTACCTCCACACGCCCAACCGCACACTTTTTCGGGTTGGCCGTACGCATACGCAGCATGCGACCGGAGGATCCGGTCCATGAGCCGCTGAAAGGTGGCCGGCGCCCTGAACAACCCGAAAGGAAGCGTTACGAATTGGTGTAATCCAAACGGCGTGGTGAAAGCCGTCTTTTCTTTGGATATTGGTGATAAGAGGATCTGCCAATATCCCTTCGTTAAATCCAGTGTCGAGTAAAATCGAGCAGCCCCCAGCTGATCAAGCAATTCGTCAACCCGTGGCATTGGATAAGTGTGGAACTTCGACACAGCATTCACCTTGTGATAATCCACACAGAACTGGACCGAGCCGTCCGTTTTAGCCACTAAAACTATCGGGCTCGCCCAATCACTGTTGGATTCCTCTATTACTCCCATATCTAGCATTGCCTCTAATTCAGTCTGAACTACTTTTTTTGTGTTCAGGCAGCCGATACAGCCGGCTGAGCACCACCACGCCCGGCTCCGTCTCAATGTGGTGCTGGATGAGGTCTGTGCGACCAGGCAGGGGCGAGAACACCTCTGCAAACTCTTGCTTGCACCTTGACCACGTCAGTGAGTTGGGAGGGCGAGAGGTGATCTCCTCCTGGGGCCAGAGCAAGAGATTGGCTTTTGGTGTTCACTTCTGGCTCGAGATCTTCCTCTCCGCCATCGCCAACATCACTGACTCTACCTCACTCCATTTTTTTAAGGAGATTGAGATGGTAAATCTGATGTGCTCCGCTCCTGTCTGAGTGCACTACCTCATAATTGAGATCTCCAACTCGCCGTGTGACCTCAAAGGGTCCTTGCCACTTGGCGAGTAATTTGGAACTAGAAGTTGGGAGTAATACGAGTACTTTTTCTCCCGGTGCAAATTTGCGTAATCTGGTTCCCCTGTTGTACAACTGGCTTTGTCTGCCCTGAGCCTGCAACAAATTCTCCATAGAGAGCCGCCCCAAAGTGTGGAGTTTTGTTCTCAGGTCCAGTACATACTGAATTTCACTTTTACTGTCCGAAGGTCTGTCCTCCCAAGTTTCACGTAGGACGTCCAACACCCCACGGTGCTGACGTCCGTAGAGAAGCTAAAAGGGGGAAAACCCCGTGGAGGCTTGGGGGACCTCGTGCATGGTGCTGTGTAAATCCCGTTCTTAATGAACCAATAAACCTCATATATACACTTTATCCATCACCGGTAGCTGTCATAAGTAAACACAGCTCTTACCTCTCATTAATGGGATGTGTAATGCGAGGTCCTAGGTCCACGGCGAAACTTCCTGATCAGCTCAGCAGGGTTTTCACCACTATGAGGTCCGCACAGTAGATTTATGAACTAAATTCAGATAATGTGTTATCCTTAATAAATTACTCAGAGTCTTGATTAAAAGAAAGTTTATCGAATCACCATATACAAATGGTTTCGCTTTATTAAAAACAATAACTCATAAGCAAAATTCAAGAAAATAACAGTAATCTTCACCCGTTTCTCGGCCCCGCAAAATCATAAAGCCCTTGATTATATAGGAGAAGGCGTTACAATTCTTCTCCTGCAAAGCATCTACTCAAACACTCCATTGGATAAATGCAAGACACACGAAACATTTGGTCACACCCCTTGTTTCAGCGAGTTGCAATTCTATTACATCATCACTCTAAGCACAGCATACATGTGCGTACATCTCTAAAAATACATACGGAGAAGTTCAAACAGAGTTTATCTCCGATTCGCTAACACAGGATGTCTGACCTTTATATGCTACCCACAATTATGCATCTACTTTTCTACAATGCAGCAACACCTTTGCAAAAATATACGAGCAGGTTTTCACACCTTAACATTTTCCATTTTTCTGTTAACCCACATAGTGACACCTGTTCTCGCTTTTGAGAGGATGCCAGTCTAACCGTTTATACTCTTAGAAGTGGCGCTGACTTTTTGAATCCTCAAACAGTCAACCTCACTTCGCAAAGTTTCCATTCTCAAATTAAACTCATTAACTTCAATAAATTGTTTAACCCTTTTCATCAACCGTTTATTTATACGTTCATGTTGACGAATTATCCGTAGAAGTTCTCTTGCCGTTAGCAGCATGTCCATCGTCTCTTGTCCGGTCACTTCTTCTCCATTTCTGCTTTCTTTTTTGCGCTCCGATGAGGTCTCTTCTGCATGGAGTCTAAAAGCAGATCATTAATAGGAATCTCTATTTTACCTTTTTGGTTCAGTCTTCGAATATGTGGGGTTTGACCGGGAAATTGAATAATTCCTATTTCAATGGCAAACAAGAGGGGTTCCAGCCATTTGTCCCAATTTTTGGCGTCTTCGTGAACGAACTTCCGAATCATGGTTTTTAATGTGCGATTAAATCGTTCGGCCAGACCGTCTGTGGGTGATAAACGCTGGTGCGAATCGATTTAATGCCCAAGAGTTCGTAAAGTTCACGGAGAGTCCGTGACATAAACGCCGTGCCTTGGTCGGCGAGAATCTCTTTCGGGATTCCCACCCGGGAGATTAGATGAAACAGGGCCTCCGCTACACTTTTCGCGGAAATGCTGCGGAGTGCCACTGCCTCTGGATTATGCAACGCGATACCCACTAAGATTAATGCAAAGCGATGCCCCCATGCAGATCGTTCTAATGGCCCAATGAGGTCCATGACAATTCTTTTGTAGGAGACCTGTATAAGAGGGAGAGGGCACAATGGTGCTTTTGGGGTGGCCAGTGGGTTCACCAGCTGACATTCACGACAAGACGCGCACCACCTGCACACATTCTCGTGAATGCCCAGCCAGAAAAATCGGGTCATTAGACGAATCAGTGTCGCTGTTTGCCCCAAATGCCCGGCCATCGGATTACAGTGGCCCGCCTGGAAAAGCATTTCCCGACGGCTTTTTGGTACCAACAATTGGGTTGTATCTTGTTTTGACTGAGTGTCTTGGGTCACTCGATACAACCAGTCTTTTATAATAGCAAAATAGGGATAGGAGAGCGGTCGAGCCGGTTGGAGAAGCTGCCCGTCGATAGAACGGACCTGTTCAAAAGCATTTGAGTGTTTCGTCCTGGGACTGCTCGAGGGGAAAATCGTCGCACGTTGTGAGGGTTCTCCTCTCAACAGCGCTCCGTTCCCCTGTCTCAGTCCCTCTTGGTCCCGGCTCAGCTTCTCCCACCTGAGCAACCGCCCCCCTCTCCCGCGCTCTTTCCTCCCAAGAGATGCCCGCACATAAATGCCCCAATAACGCCTTAAAACCTGGCCAATTTGTTCCCAAAATTAGAGGATGTCTGAGGTGCGGGCTAACTGCCACCTCTGCTCTATGCTTTTGTTCCCAAAATTGAATAGACACCGACATTAAGGGGTAGTTCACCACATCCCCGTGCACGCACCGAACCATGCGGCTCCTATCCAATGCCTCCGGCTGAATCAGGCTTTGATGCATTGAGGTTTGGTTGCATCCCGAATCCACCAAAGACTGATATGTACCCCCCTTAATACTCACGGGTATCTAGTACAGGCCAGCTTGATCGGGGGCAGCCTGCGGGGCATCCGGGACCCGGATCAGTGTCCCCACCTCCATCCCTGGACACCAATCGATAAAATGACCTGGGTCCCCGCAACGCCAGCAGGCTGGCCCAGGCCTCCCCGCCGCCCTAGTGGCAGGAAGTGGGTCAAGGAATTGGTGTGGAGAGAGCGGCGGAACAGGAGCTGCCGCCGGGCTGCTGCTTGCCGGACCCGCCCCCTTGGGCGGCACCCTCGGGGCGGTTGTGGGTTCTGTCCCTTGACCACCCCTCCAGCAGGGTGGGTCTCGTGGGGGCAGATTCCCTCAGGACCTGGGGAAAGGGACAGGTTTGGAAGGCAGAGAGGACACAGGGGGAGGGAGAGAGAGAGACAGATGGCAGGGGTTTGCCGACCCCGGGGCACGCCACCATTTGGTCCTCCGCCAGTTGGATGGCCTGGTTCAGCGACGTCGGGCGGTGGCACTGGACCCACTGGGCAGTCTTCCTCGGCAGCCGTGCCACGAACTGCTCCAGCACCACTCGGTCGACGATTTCCTTGACGTCGCTTGTCTCGGCTATCTACGGCAGGCACCCTGGAGCTGTTGCGTCATCACGAAGGGTCGCCCCCCCCCCTCCCCGAGGTCCAGCGACCGGAAGCCCTGGCAATGCTGCTCAGGGCTCCGGCCGACCTGCTGAAGGATGGCGCGCTTGAGGTCCTTGTAGACCAGGAGGTTCTAGACTGGCAGCTGTTGTGCGGCGACCTGTGCTTCCCCCGACAGCAGGCCAGTCCTCCTCGGGCCGGCCTCCGTCGACCTCTGGAAGAGGTCCAAGAACACCTCCGGGTCGTCCTGGGGCCCCACCTTGTGGAGAGGCACGTGGGTGGGTGGTGCTGGGGCAGATGTCGTTCCCCCAGCCCGAACCTCCCGGTCAATCCAGCTCCGGAACAACTCGCGGTCTTCCAGCAGCGCCTGATGGTGCTCCTGAGGAAGACCCGCCAGCGATTGGATGACCTCCGCAAATGGCGATCCTGACGGGGACTGCATGCTGGCGTCGGCGTTCTTCTTCCTTCCCGGGTTTCGGCACCAGTGTCATACAGTTCAAGAGGGAGGAAGGAAGAAGACAGGGTCGGCGGACTGGGACGCGAGTGTTTATTCAAGTCTCTCAGAAAATACAACAGAACAAGGCAGCTGCGCATTCAAACTCTCCGTCAATAACTCAGAATATAGCTCTATATATGCTTTGCTCCAGTAGCCCAGTTTCCTGGGTGGCTCGCATTCCCAGTCAGTCTCTCTCTCCCTTCTATGCTCCAGGTGGCCCCTTTTATCTGGTCTCTCCACACCAATTACTGAAACGAGACACAGGTGATTATCATTTGCACTTGACCTACTTACGCACCGCTCGTCTCCTGCCTCTCTCTCCAGGTGCAGACCTCTCTGAACCACGCCCCCCTCGCCACACAGATATATTCGCTGTTTTTCATGGTGGATCGATTTGATCCATGATCGACATTAAGGTCTGCTTAAGAATAAGCGTGCAAAAATTAGTGAGACTGTGTGAATTTAATTGGTCGTTTATGGAACCGCTTTAGCCCCGATAGATTAGGTTAGGTTATTTCAAGTCAGATTTTGGAATTTTAATCCCAGCTTTTCCTCAGGTTTCTGTAGTGTTGTTGTGATCCATCATATTCACGCAGCAGCAGCAGTGATGAGAGAACGTGCTTGATAAACAGTTTAGAGAGGAGAAATCAATCTACATATAAAATATTGATCACAGCTTATTGGTCACTTTCTAAATAATAAAAGTAAAGCGCATCCACTAGTAATTATATATAAATTAAGTTTTTTACCGATGCAAATATGTTAGAAACGATGCATCACGATACAAATGCCAACTTGTAGCCGATGCACACTTTTTAAACCGATGCGTCGCATCGTTAACTTTTTATGCCGATGCACCGAGCGAATTGGTGAATCTTCCCATCCCTAGCATCTCATGACTCAGGCCGATACGATACGCATCTTGATGCATAGTCAACAATACGATACATTAAAGATACATATGAAGCAGCAACCGATGCGATGCGATACAATTCACCCCTATTACGATGCAGTGCGATACGATTTCGATTCGATGCAATATGATGCAATGGGAAAAAATATGATCACTTTTAATGCCTCAAGGACTGTTTCATAAAACAAGTTTACCAAATAAGCCAGGCTTATTTCAGTTAGTCTGGCTTCTTGACAAATTTGGTTTGAAATTTTGATTTGGTTCCATATAGCAAATTTAACATAGATCAACTTCAGTCACTGTGGCAACTTATGCTGGGAAACTAACCTGGTCTAAAGCAGGTTAACTGTCAGGCTAAGCTAAACTCTGAACTTTTACAATAACACGGATTTTTTATTTTATTTTTTTACAGTTTCTAGCTAAGCAGAAAGGCTCTCTCTGGTTTTATGACAGCTGTATCTTTGCAGAACAGATAGAAGAACAGAACATTACAATCTAAAATTGCTCTTTAAAGCATTAAAATAACTAAATTAAAAGTTAAAATCACTGAATTAAAATGAAAATAAATAATAAAGAAAATGACTTCTAAACTGCTATAAGAAACACACATTAACTCATTTGAGCTTAGTAATTAGTACTGAATTAGCTTACATTTGATTTACCTATTACAATAGTTCCTTTACAGTTACTTCGATCATAAAAATACACTTATATGAAGGTTTAAAATTCTACAAAAGGCACATTTAATGTCCGACAACAAATATTTTAGCAAAATGTATATTTTACGCAGAATTATTGTGCTCCTATCAGAGCATGTGAGCGAAGCGGAGCGGTGTGACGCTCCGCTACGTTTTCCGCTCTATGGACATGCTCAGTCGCTCTAACCACACAAGCAAGCAAGCGCTCCATTAATATTCCGCTCACGCTTACCGTGAACCAATTCCAGCTCAGATCCCTCTCTGACATAAAATTTCTCTAGTAGGCCTAATTGTTTACTGTTTGTAACGAAATTCTTGGATTATTGTCTAAAATTAATTTATTATTATTTATTAATTTTAAGTAATAATGATTTTAATAAGTAATTACGAAATATAATAATTCGTTCCACGGTTTAGGCCTACTAAAACTAGGGAACGAACGAATTAACAAACGAATTAATTTGTGGCAGCTAAGCCTAAACAAGAGAACAAATACTTAATTCGTGGCCACTCCGCTCACATGCTCTGGCTCCTATTTGATTGCGCTCTGTCTGTTTAGCGTGCATGCGCGCAGCATCGCTCGTTCACTTGCGTCAGCCTCGCCCACTCCTGACAGCAAAATGAATATGTTTGCATGACTTTCTAACATTTACAGAGGAAAAATATACTTGTGACATGTCAGTTATGCACCGAGTAAAACACAACGTCTCAAATGCATTAAACAGCACGAATATATTCGCTGTTTACCATGGTGGATCGATTTGATCCATGATCGACATTAAGGGCTGCTGAAGAATACGCGTGCACAAATTAGTGAGATTGTGTGAACTTAATTTGTCGTTTATGGAACCCCTTTAGCCCCGATTGATTTGTTAGGTTATTTCAAGTCAGGTTTTGGACTTTAATCCCATCTTTTTTTCCACGGGTCTCCGTGGTGTTGTGATTCGTCATATTCACGCAGCAGCGGTGATGATGAGAGAACGCGCTTGAGAAACAAATACATGGGTCACAGATTATTGGTCACTTTCTAAGTAATAAAAGTATAACGCATCCACTAGTAATTATATATAAATAAATCGGTTTTTACCGATGCAAATATGTTTATATACAAAGCGATACAAATGCCGACTTGTAGCCCATGCACACTTTTTAAACCAATGCATCGCATCATTAACTTTTTATGCCGATGCACCGAGCGAATCGGGGAATCTTCCCATCCCTACTATGTACTATAACATGTAAAACGAGAACATGAAAGGATTATTCTAAAAGCAACTCATGTAAACACCATAATCATAACATTGGCTTATTTAGAATAAGGTAAATAATTGATTACTGATGTCCATGTAAATGTAGTCCCTGTTATTCTTCTGCCTCTTCTGAATTATGCTGATAACATTAAACTAGATATTCACCACCACAACAACCTGAAATGGTTATTAAATATTTGAATCACTTCTACTGTAGACAGTTGTATTGGCTATATCTCTTATTTATTTAATGTTTACAAGGGTAAATCTTAATGCCTAGATACACACTGGAGCTGATGAGTTTAATAGAAAATAAATGGCCTCATGCTTTCCAAAACAGATTTATCCAATTATAACTGAGCCATGCAAAAATAAGCCATTCAATTAAAATTACAATAGTATTAATGCGTAGAAAATCCCTCCAACTGGACAAATTATTATGTAGATTGTTTTCATTACAACAAACAAACAAACAAGCCATTTCTGTGTATTTTAATGTATTGTGTCAGGAACACATTGCACACTGTAGAGACAGGCAGAGACTCTTAGTCAGACACATTGACATGATTGACTACCGTTTTGCTTTGCTGGCTTGTACGGGCATGGTCTCACCATTCACACATCCAGTTCACTGTTTCAGTATTGGGTCAATTCTATTGTAAATGTAAATAGACAAGTACAATTCATTTAGCCTAATAATTGATGCAACTTTGATGTATGCCTATGTACAGTATTAAAGATTTATAAATTGTGAATAGTGGAATATGAGGACTGGCATTGATCTGACTCTTTTCCTCCACTAACATCGTTTTTATCAATGTATTAGTCTTTGAGCCTTTAAATTCATTTTTCCACCTAAATGCATTTTTCATCATGATTCACAATTGTAGGCTAATAATCCATATAGCTTGTATTGCATCACACTTTTTTTTACAATAACACTGTATGACTGAATTAATTCAAATATTTAATTGAAATAAATAGAATATTAAACATGCTTTAGTACGTTAATGTTTCTCTACCTCAGAGGTCCCAATCCTGTTCCTGGAGATTTACTGCAGAGTTCAGTTCCAGCCCTGGTCCCAACACACCTGTCTGTAATAAGTGCTCCTGAAGATCTTAATGAGCTTTTCTTGTGTGTCCATCAGCTGCTCTAAGTACTAAGTACTCTGGTCACATCTGCAGTCTTCATGCCTCCCTGCATCTTTTTTTCTGCTTAACTTCAGAGTCAGTAGAAAGGTCTCTTTCCTGTCCTAAGTTATTATAACTATGGCCTTAATTGCCTACCACCTGTAAACCATAAGTGTCCTCAGGACTGTTCCACAGGTGCATGTGCAATAACTGTTTATGATTCATTGAATAAGTATGAAAAATATAATTTAAACCCTTTTCAGTAAAGATCTATCTATCTATATGTCTATCTATCTACACTATATGGACAATAGTAGACGTGTGTTGTGTCACACCTTTTAATTATTGAATGCAGGTGTTTTAATCAGACCCATTGCCAGTATATATGGTGTATAAAATCACAAACCTAGCCTATTCTGCATTTACAAATATTTGTTGGGAAAAAAAGGGTTGTTCTGAAGAGCTCAGTGAATTCAAGCGTGGTACTGTGATAGAATGCCACCTTTGCAATAAGTTAGTTTGTGAAATTTCATCCCTACTAAGCCTCACATCACCAAAAACAATGCCAAGCATCGGATAGATTGATGTAAAGCACGCTGCCACTGGACTCTGGAGCAGTGGAAACCTGTTCTGTGGAGTGATGAATCACACTTCCCTGTTTGGCAGTCTTTATGGAAAAAGTTTGGGGAAGGTGCTTTTCTATTCCAGCATGACTGTGCCCCAATGCACAAATCAAGGTCCATAAAGACATGGTTGGATGGGTTTGGTGTGGAATGACTTGACTGGCCTACACAGAGCCCTGACCTCAACCCCATCGAAAACCTTTTGGATGAACTGAAACTGAGATTGCAAGCCACGCCTTCTCATCCAACATCAGTGCCTGACCTCAAAAATGCTCTATTGAACTAATGTGAAAAATTTCCACAGAACCACAACAAAATCTAAAGAAAACCTTCTATCCATCCATATTTTTTTGTGATCTCAATTTAATATACTGTATTTGAATTATAAAAGTAGTTTACTTTTGACTATAGTTTGCACTCTCCCATCCTTCAGTAAACAGTACACAATTATTGTTGATGCATAAATGTGGTCAGTTTAGTTGTCTTTCTGTAGATGGTCTTTTTGTATTGGGGAACTTATTATAAGTTTTCATAGTACATAGAACCAACTTATTTTACAAGATCATAGAAAATTTGTTTCATTATATTCCTTCAGCACTCTTATGTTTTCTTTTGGTACCATTCAGTATGATGAAAACTATTTTCTGTTTCTCTTTTTTGCTATGAGGAATATAGGATTTATGACAACAAAGGCAGTTCCTCCTTGTGCCCCGCTACAGTGGGCTCTACTGCAAGCCATCACTTTAAAACAGTGGGTAATTGGGAGTTACAAAGAGAAAAATACAATTGGGTTACTTTAAGCTCTTAGCATGTTTGGTGCCAAAACAGCAGGTTTATGAAATACTGTTTTGTGACTTGGAAACCCCACTGGGCTGCTGCAGCACAGAAGACTATGACTGTCACTGTGTATCTGCCACGGAAAGCAGGAAGCTAGATCACAGTTTAGACCTTCAGATCCTCTGGTGGCAATGATCCAGAGTAGGAGGAGAGGTCAGAGCTAGCACCAGTTAACCTGGGACAGATTAGTAATTCTGAGTATATTGAGAACTCGGGTCATATTTATGCTCGCAAAAGGTAATTTGTGTAAGATTAAAATGACTTGTTCTGTAAATAATAATTAGTCATTTTCGTGAGTGAGTGAGTGAGACATATTTATATAGGTGAGACGGAGGATTCATGTGATTGAGCATCTGCATCAACACTCCTCACTGCATATAGACTGACTCGCAGGGGAATTATGGGGAAAATAGGCCACTCGCACACATAATCATAAACATCATAAAAAGCCTGGGCCTTGTTTGCATTTTGCCATTTTCTCTGTCTGCTTTCCTGCCTTGACTCTGATGTGGTTATTATCCTTCATCGCCCCAGTGCCTCTAACTCATCCGGTGGGTGAACTCACATGCAAGTCATACCCTTCCCCCAGTCACATGGTCTCTACAACCTCTGATGAGCATTATTTCATTTGAATGATATGCTGTGTTTTGTGCAAAGCCTGCTGGAGGCACACATCATGTTGTTGACATCTCATTCCTCAGCCTTTCTAATGTAACAAGAGAGAAGGAATGAAAGAAGGTAGGGAGAGATCCTTATCTATGGCTGCTGTACTGAATGGTCAGATGAAATCAGATCAAAATGCCTGAATTATTCACAGTCCTCAGTCAAGCGTGGCATTTCAATCTATTACACACAGGCTCCATGGCGACTGTCTCTCTTTATCGTGAAAGGAGCATATCAATGAGAATGACAACGCCACTAAACTGGATTTCTCTGTAGTGTGACGTTACTGTATATGACTGAAGTTGCTGACGGGAGAAAGATAGCACAATGGAACCACGGCTGTTTATGGACCTTGTTGTAATTTGACCAGAGCTTTTGGTCTCGATGGGCCTGATATACACACAGGGCTCATTAACTCACAGAAAACGTCTTGGGAAAAGAATCACATTTATTGGACTGCTTTTTAAATGCCATTGACTTTGTGTATAATTTAGAGCTTTGGACCTTCAAAATTATTTTAAATTTTTATTTTTTTTATATGCCTCCATGTCTGGTATAGTATCATCCTGTAAAGCTAAATTGCATACTCATTAAACATCACTGCACTAAAAGCATTAATACATTTACCCAGATAAACTACGAGCTCATTGAATGATGAAAGAATGTTAGTATAATTGGTGGTTACATAGCTGGCACAGTTCAGATATTTGTTTTCACATACTGTATCTGCAGTATAGAAATGTTTTCATAATATTTTAACCCAGGGCATAATGCACCAGTTTTTCGAGAGAGGCACCAGTGGTGGTCCTGGCTTGCTTTGTGCCTTAGGCAAGATAGAGAAAAGAACTTGGAGAGAGAGAAGCACTTTTTTTGTAGTTTTTTATACACTGCTCAAAAAAAGGGGTCCTATTAGGGCTGGGCGATATAGCTAAAAACTGTATCAACGATATAATGTTTCATATCGTTCTATCGATAATTATTGACATTTTTTATCAACTTTTTTAAAACAAAGAGCAATAGAAAAAAATGTTTACATTTAACCACTGTACTTTTAAATTAACTAAATTTATTGAGGCAAACAACAAATATTTTTTTTTGTTTTAACAGTCAAAAACTTTTTAACCCAGGGCATAATGCACCAGTTTTTCGAGAGAGGCACCAGTGGTGGTCCTGGCTTGCTTTGTGCCTTAGGCAAGATAGAGAAAAGAACTTGGAGAGAGAGAAGCACTTTTTTTGTAGTTTTTTATACACTGCTCAAAAAAAGGGGTCCTATTAGGGCTGGGCGATATAGCTAAAAACTGTATCAACGATATAATGTTTCATATCGTTCTATCGATAATTATTGACATTTTTTATCAACTTTTTTAAAACAAAGAGCAATAGAAAAAAATGTTTACATTTAACCACTGTACTTTTAAATTAACTAAATTTATTGAGGCAAACAACAAATATATTTTTTTGTTTTAACAGTCAAAAACAAAATAAAAAATTAAACAAATATCTAATTTCTAATGTTTTATATGCAGATTAAATAGGTTAAACTTTTGGCTTGTCTCCCGAGGCCACAGGAAGGCGCAATGAGCAAAATAATGCAGCACATTAAATTGCCAACTTAAGGTAGTAACTGTCTATAAAAAAAAACGTGCATTACATCTAAATTAACTCATTTAAATCAAATATAATTTCGTAAATTGCATAAACAATTATGAACAAAACTGCATCATGTATTTATGCATTGCTTAACACAAAGAGCCGAATCGCCCATCACACAGATTGCCTTCAAAAACATATGAGACGCAGTGAAAAGGAAAAAACCTCCACAAAAATGCGCGACATGCTTTCTAAAAGTATAAACTGTTTTAACTTTGCATGGCTGTCTACATCTCTTGTGTGAGACGCGTGTGCAGCAGTCATACTTGTCCGTCTAGAAATTGCATTGAATATGCTTTCTGTGTGAATGGCTTGGTTTCAGTTTTAACCAAATCAAGATCTTCTAGGCATTGAGCTTCTATATTTCTCTAATATTTTGAATGATTAACACAGCAACTGTGTCTCGTGGGCTAGACTAACAAAACATTAAAGGGGTCATATGATGCTGCTAAAAAGAACATTATTTTGTGTATTTGGTGTAATGAAATGTGTTTATGGGGTTTAAAGTAAAAAAAACACTTTATTTTCCACATACTGTACATTATTGTTTCTCCTTTATACCCTGCCTTTTTGAAACGCGTCGATTTTTACAAAGCTCATCGGTCTGAAAAAGCGAGGTATGCTGTGATTGGCCAGCTATCCAATGCGTTGTGATTGGCCGAATACCTCAAGCGTGAGACGGAAATGTTACGCCCCTCACCATACTGTGATACTGTGTCCCGGCCGGAGCGACGAGACAAAAACATTAAAACCCATTACAAACGAGGCATTTGTTGCATTCAGTGGGGTCTTTTTACGCGTTGCATTGCATCGCGCCGCGTAAACATAAAACTCTGTCTGCATTTGTGATCAGAGAAATGACAAACAACAAGTGCTACTACTGCCCAAAACTCGCGTTTGAAATGAAAACGTACTTAAGTGAGTCAGAACTGCCGGCATTGTAGTCTTAACGTTACTCTCCCAGGATCAGTAAACAGTCCTCCATAAAATGTGCTGCACACATCTGGATATATTGTAAATACAACTTAACCACTGATTTGTAGTTGTGTCCTCTTTTGGAAGACCAAACAAAGTAGTTTCGCTTTCACAACGAAAAACACAGTGGCCTAGCGTGAGGGGAAGCCTCGGCATAGCGTGCGCTGAGGCCGGGATAGAGTGAGCTGAGGCCGGCTGAGGATGGAAAAATTGAAATCGCATCATATGACCCCTTTAAACTACAATGCCACTTACATCATCATCACCGCATCTCGTGCTCCACTGATGACGCTCCCTGACGCACATCTAACATTGGATTGTACTATTTTTGCGTTCAAATGCAAATGTTTATTTTAAATTAGTCTAATATTCATTCTTTACTCACAATCTCCTCATCACAGGCAGGCACAGCACTCATGTTCGTGTTTGTTGTCTGCTTCACTCATAGCACGTGCCTATATCGAATATTTTTTATATCGTTATAGAAGAAGGTGTACCGTCGATAAATATCGATACCGTTTTATCACCTAGGCCTAGGTCCTATTATGCTTTTTCACTTTTTCAACTTTAGTTAGTGTGTAATGTTGATGTTTGAGCATTAAAAAGATCTGCAAGGTTACAAAGCTCATAGTCCAATTTAAAAGGAGATATTCTCTTTAATAGAAAACACTTTTCAAAAACTACAACAAATGGCTCGTTTGTACTACAGCGAGCTTCTTCTGGATATTGTGAAGTCACAATGTGAAGAGATGCTGGTTCTTCCACTCCGGTTCCAAAACCCCGTTTTTTGCTTGCAATGGTTCTGCATAATTCTCTTGTTTGTAAACATTTTCAGGGTCTGATTTGGGCTCAAATTGGTATGGCAAAATTGATGCCATCATTAATATTTACAGCTGAGTATGCAACTCATGGATATGAAAAGGAGCATGACATTTTCGGAGCACGCTCTAAGCAGTTCGCCAATCACAACACACTGGGCCAGCTAACCAATCACAGCTCAGCACCATGCAGCTCGATTGGCATTGGCCAGAATTGACAGGTCCAACACAGGCACCCCGTTCTCTTCATGGATGAGAGCAGGTTCACACTGAGCACATGTGACAGACGTGAAAGGGTCTGTAGATGCTTTGGAAAACGTTATGCTGCCTGCAACACCATCTGGCATGACAATTTTGGCAGTGGGTCAGTGATGGTCAGGGGAGGAATATCCTTGGAGGGTTACACAGACCTCCATGTGCTAGCCAACGACACCCTTACTGCTATTAGTTGAAATCATCAGCTCCCATTGTCAGACTTTACGCTGATGCAGTGGGCCTTGGTTCCTCCTGGTGCATGACAATGCTCAGCCTCATGTAGGCAGAGTCTAGCACATGGATGCCATACACACTTCTGACTTACACTAGGAGTTGTTTTGATGAAATTCATGCATGTTCGATCAACCTGTAATTAAACATTTTTGCTTTGATTTTCGGTGTGATTTTGAAGTCCAGCCCTCAGTGGGTTGATGATATCGGCTTCCACTGGCCATTGTCACATCATTTTGTTCTCAACTAATTACACAATGTATGTAAGTAAACATTTTTAACTTGAATATTTTGTTCATAGAGATCCAATATGTGGTTTAAGTGTTCCTTAAATTTTTTCAATTTTTGAGCAGTAAGTGTAAGACAGGATAGTGGTTTCGCCTGAAAAAAAGATATCTGAGTTTGCATCCCAAGTTTTCATTTTGTTTATAATAAACCAACCAAAATTTTAACAGAATTTGAACAAGTGATCACCATTTTCATTGTATAGAAAAAAAGCAGCTTTGAGGTGTCTTTCCATGGGAAACGTCACGAGTTTGGAGAGATATGAGGGTGGATAGATAAAAAAAATTGCCTTTAAGGTGCTACTCAAATGGACCAACCAAATGTACCTATTATAATCATGCAATTTACAGATACAGGTAATTTTAAAATAATAATTATGTTTAAATGACATAAATTACATTTTAAAAATGTGTGGCTTTGCTTTTTTTTAACTAATCAGTTTTGAGAATTCAGAGTGTACGCTTGATTTTCTTCACCATTAATTAAATTGATGGCTATATCTCTAAGTTGTTTGCAATTTTTTAGATTTTTTTTTAATTCAGTATTTTCATTATTTTATATTTTAAAGCAGCTTTTAAATGTAAGTTTCCATTGTTTTGTGTGTGTCTTTGTCTTTATGTGTATCACACTGTTTGACTCTTTACAGCATGTCTCTTTGTCTTTATATTTCCAAACAGAGATCCACAGCTGGGTTGGCCATTCCATTATGTGCCTTCCAGGGCACCGTTTCCCTCCATGCCCCCACAGGCAAAACACTGTCCCTCTCCACCTATGAAGTCAGCAGCGATGGCTTGAAGATCTCCCCCAACAATGCAAAGAAAGTTGAGGTGTACCGCTCCAAATCGGTGGGTCATGAACCTAGTGCTGAAGAGCACAACTCTAGCACTGGGGGAGGTGGAGTTGGAGTAGAGTGTGGAGTCGCAGACACCAATGTAAGAATTCACCTGGAGGTTCTGGAGATCTGTGACAACGAGGAGGCCATGGACAGCGTGTCTATTGTCTCCAACATCAGCCAGTCATCCACACACGCACGCTCACCTTCACTACGCTACTCTCGTCGGGAGAACCGCTTTGTCTCGTGTGACCTAGGTGAAACTGCTTCGTACTCTCTGCTGATCCCCACAAGTAACCCGGATGCGGACAACATTAACATCCACATTCCGGATACAGTGGAAGCGCATAGACAGAACAGCCGGAGACAGCACCAGGAGGCTGGAGGTTACCAGGAAGAGATACAGCTGCTTAATGAAGCCTATAGGAGGCAGGCAGGTGATCAGGGGAACTGAAATAACCAGAAACACCAAGCTGTGCCAATGGGCTGAGAAATCCCTAGGAAGAATTATAGAAGGTTTGGATGAAATATTGTGATGAAGGCGCATAGAGTTGCAAGTTCATGGTAGATTTAAACACTCAGAAATCATCTAAGCACAACTAGAATTAGCAGAAAGATCAGATGTCGCAATGTGAAAATCCGCTTCAAGGAATCACGAGAGGCATTTGTCTGCCAAGCTGTATCCTTTAGTAAGCAATTGTGGGATAAAAATAGGCTGAAAACATGATGAGATGTAGTAAATGCCTCTAGAATTAAAATTCAAGGTTAGCATGCCATAAGGATTAGCTGGAGTTTTGGAAAGGAGAGAAATGTGAGCCAAAATCATCACAATTAAAAGAACCAAAGACTTAAACTACTTCAGTCTGTGTGCATTGAATTTATTTAATACACGAGTTTCACAATTTGAGTTGAATTACTGAAATAAATGAACTTTTCCACGACATTCTAATTTATTGAGATGCACCTGTATATGCTAACATGCAACTAAAATGTGATCAGAGATGCAACAAATCTCAAGATGAGACAGAGTGTTGGTTTATTTGTATTTGCCCTTGATTTCAAGCCTCGGGAAAGATAGATCAGGGGGTTACGACAGAAACGATGACTCTCGGATGGTTAGAAGTGGAGATGTCTTGGTTTGAATGAAGCACTGGAGAATAAAGCTCCTTGAGTCCTTGAGTGGATGAAAGTGACATATATGCTGAAATAAAGGTTGTTGGGTACAAAGGAGGAATGGAATTAACTCGCTTCTCAGATGTTCTGTCATTCATTGAATGCAAATATAAGTGCATAGACAGAAAAGCTTGAGGAGAGAGTTGAATAGAGAGGGATAAATTCTGTCATGAGTATGTGCGTTTGTGGTGAGATGGACAAAGAACGGGATTGTGAGGCGTGTGTGCATTCCAGCTCAGGCAGAAAGCATATGGCATACTGTAATAACACATTCCAAAAGATAATATATATTTTTTTCATTATTATGTTATTCTGCATAAAACAGTCCAGGTGTTTTCCCACACTTAGTTATCTAGTGTGTGTGTGACTTGTTTAAAGGAATGTTCAAGGTTCAGCACAAGTTAACGTGCACTTATGCCAAATGTTGATTTTGTCCCTCCTAGTCTTTTAAAAAAAGCAAAAATCTAGATTGCAGAGAGAGGGAAAAAAGGAAGTGAATGTTAAAATAGATTACTCAACCAAAAAATTAAGCAGTGTGATAAAAACAGACAAATCTCTTGTGTAAATTTTGCTGCAATGAAAACATAACACCTAAAACCCTAAAATGACAAGAACAATATCACAGCTCAAAGAAAACACAAGTTTAAAAGAAGAGTTAATGTACTGTAAGTGCTTTTGTAATATTATCGCCTTCACATTTCTGCGTCTGTTTGGCTCTATTCACTTCCATTGCAAGTGCCTCACAGTAACCCTGACTATTTTGTCTTTATTTTGTTTTTATTTTTTATTTTAAAGGAAATTAATTATTCAACATGTCATATGTTATGCCACAAATGCTGTCGATTACTTGCATTAGGCCCAGAATATTCCTTTAATTGCAATCTTAGTATGTATGAATATGTAAATGCTGATAGCTGTATGTATGCTTGCTTCTGTATGTGGGTGTTTGTACATCTTTTTTGGTGTACTAAAGCCCTGAACTTATGTTCTGCTTTATATGCATTCCCAACATGACTGCTGAGAAAAAGCAAAAGCGATTCTGTCAATGGAACATTCCACAAATGTAGATGTGAGTGTGATGCATGAGCCTATTTTAGGTGTTAATTTGTGTGCAAATGTGCTAATTTTTGAGCCACTTAGGAATTTTCAGAGCACTGCTTTTGCAATCAGAAATGTGACCCTGGCCACTCACTTGCATTTAATACTGGCGTTTATTCAGTAAAATGAAGGCATGATTACGCTGCTTTTCATTTGAGCTCTGCCGTATCAGTATACTATTTTAGAATGTGAAAAAATTAAATGCAAAGGACATCCGTGGAGGCTCATGTAGCTCTAATAACTAATAATATCTAATAATTCACTGTAGACATTATTTCTTGTTATTTTTAAATGTCAAATCAATGTTGTTGTTTTTTAAAATATGTGTTGTATATTCAGAACAGTAGATTATGTGTCTTAGCCTTGTGTTGTCAAGCAGCAAAATAGCTAAGGCATAATGCTACAAAATATTTTCATCTATCCATTGTTCTCATTAAAGATTTATTTACAGAAAATCGCCTCATTCAAGAGTGTAGATGGGTTTATTCCCATTTGTATGCTACAGCTCTTCATTGAACCAACTCCCATGGCCTCTATATAAATTATCCACATCTGAAAATGAGACAGAAATACCCATGTGTGGATACTTAATAACTTCTCTTGCAAAGTTATAGCTTCCATTCTTCCATTCCATACTATAGTAAAATAATTTACTATTTGCTTAGTGTAGGGGAGTGTGGGACTAGTTGTCACAGTCAATATCTCAGTAATTAAAAAGGTTTTCAGTCATTCCCTTTGGAAAGAAAAAGGTGAATTTAATTGTAATAAATCTGTTGTACACCAAATTTTAAGTAATAATACAAAAAAAGTGTACTTGCTGATAATGTCATATTAATAAAATGTCATTTAAGTGTACTTAAAGAAAGCACACTCATGACTTTCTTTAAAAAGTATAATTTGTAATAAAGTCAAATGAAAGGTTTATTTTAATGTAAAAATTAGATTTTAATAATCTTTTTGCTTATTATAAAGTCTTGCTTTTAAGTACACCTATTTTGATGTGTTGATCAACATAATTGCAGTGTGTTATTTGATATTTAATTTATAAATATATTTTAAATATACTAAATTGAAACTTCATCGTTACAAATGTGCAATTACAAATTTTGCCAATCACATACAACTTTCAACATAAATTACATTAATGTATATTTTAATTTATCATAGATGCTTCCAAGAAAATAACATTTATTATGAAATTACATATGTAGATGAACTTAAGTCCTACTTGGGTCAGAAAGCACAAAAATCATCTAATTGCATTTAAACAAAAAATTATTTTCATTCATTTGCAATTAACATACAGTTAAGTGCATGAAAATATTACATTCGGTTTGTGCTTAAGAATATTCTTTTAACGTATATTATTTCCATAATAAGGACTTATTTTTCATAAGGGTGCTCTACTATGCAAATTTTGTTTTTCTTCTTAAAGTTAGCATGAACCGGATGTCGCGATTGTCTTTTCTTCTCTACTGTGATGTATATCCGAGTGAAACGGCATCTGAAATGAGAGGGCGGGACTTGATCTTTGGAAGGTGGGGCATTGCTAACAAAATGGAGGCAGATCTGAATGCCAGTTTGCAGTTAGTGGTGGGGGATTTCTCTCCATTGGATTCACAGCCGACACCCAAGCATGAATAAATGTTTTATTTATTAAGGATGACAACAACGATCAACGGCACAAAATATGCCCAAACAGCGCGCGAGAGAGAGAGACTGCCTGAATGACTGAGCGCGTCCTCCATCAGGTTAAGTCATATTCATGAAAAAAATTAGTTTGTGATGTCCTAAGAGTAATGTTGTCATAATATCCTAATATCTTTTCAATGTTTAGCGGTAACGTACTCCCTCATGACTGGTGTCAATGCTATAAAGTGAAGCATCAGCTTCAGCTTTTCCCCCTGTCATTTATCCCAGTGTTTACCCCTCACGTCACTAGCTCCGCCCTTGTGCCATAGCTCGTGACCGGAAGAGAACATGAGTCGTTTTGAGGGGGAGGGAAGGTTAACGTTTTTAATTAAAGATTAAGAGGGCACATTCGTTTTTTAAAAAAATAATGAAGTGCATGGATAAATTATTTATAATAAACACTACAGTATTCCATAAAAAAAAAAAAATTTCTATTTTGATTTCATGGTGACTAATCATTTTCTTAATTGTCTTAATCAGAAAAAAATCGCGCAAATATGAACGTGGTTTTGCGCAGCTCGTCAGTGAACAACGGCTCTGTGTAGTTAATGCTGCGCAATGTGAAAGACTGCAGGTGATGGAGATTTACCGCTGATTACAGAACCGGCTTTACTGATAAGATGCGCGTTAAATATCGCATGCGATTTATCTTGCCGCCCTAATATATATATATATATTAGGGCCGGGCAAGTTATTATCGCGTTAACACATTAATTGATTAACGCTGACAATTATTTTATCGCGCATTAATGCAGTTTTTTATTATTATGAAAGTCCGTTTATCACTGGCTCTGAATATACAGACAAACCATGGGTCACAGGAGAGGTGGGATGTTGATCAGTACTGGCTTGGGATGGGCGTCATCACGTGTCTCAACCAATGAAAGCGTTTGGGGAGGGCCTAAGACTGCAGGAGCGCTCACATGGACGCTCCTGATACAATTATTTAGACTATGCATCAACATTCACAAACCGCTGTTCACTGTTATTTTTAACAGAAAAGAATGCAACATGCTCGTAATCAGGACTTCATAAGTGGGAAACAGGAAGTTTCCGATAGCACGTGAAAGCAGAAGCGCTCTCGCTCAGCACAGTGCAGTGCATCGTTTTGTTAACTTTGTGGTTTGTTATTTTGAGTTGTTTGGGACGCGGTAACACACGGCCCTCTCACAATATATTGCTTTACAGATCTATTGCTTTTGCCGCTCAGAAATGTTCACGCAATCATGCTGCACACGTATCAGAATATCTGCGCTCCGGCGCGGTTAGCGCTCGCTCAGACTTCATGCATACCGCGCCCAAGCCCAACTGAACCGCGCTCTGGCCCACCTCTTCCAACCGAGCCTGGGATGGCTAAACGAACGCATGGAGCGATCACACTACTCAAACGAACCGTGCTTTGGTGGTCAAACGCGCTCGGGCACGGTTAAGATTGCCTAGTGTGAGTACACCCTAATTATTCTCCCGCATCCCGCACACACGAGTCTCTACCCGCCCGCACTCGCCCATCAAGTGCTGTCCTGCGCCGCACTCTACCTCGTTGGGTCCCGCGATAGTGCAGGTCTGTACTCGGAAAGTGCCTGTTATAATGTTATGATCGAGGTTCTGGTCTCTGAGCATAACTTGTTTTCTATAACAAACTATAAAATATTTTCTATAAAAACGTTAATGCCCTGGCAGTGACAAATAGCTTGTTTTATATTTAATTTGATTACATTAATGTTATAAGTAGAGATTTACAAGAAATATTTTAACTGCTATGTAAAAGGAATACTGCTGTAAAAAAAGCACCTTATTTGTTTAAAGTGCAAATCAAATGTTATTGCACTTTTACACTTGTTAATAAAGAATAACAATTTGGTCCCTCAGTAAATTCTCTTTGCCTCCTTGAAGAATTCTCAGTTACTTTAAAGTGTAGACGGCCGGGAAGCCGCGGTCTTATATGAACTTTTTGATATTTTTGGCCAAAAGAAAACTTTCAATTCTGTATTATTCATGAAATCACTTAAGAGACCGAGAACCCTTCACGGCAAGAGTGAGCAACTATAATTTTTCACCACTACTCTATTTCTTAAATAGATAGGTTAAACGGAAAGCTTCTCACTCTTCGTCCCACATATAAAATGTGAGGAAAACAGATTGATGCCAAAAATGACACAATCAAATTGCAAATGAGAATAAATTCAATTTCTCTTGCAGACAGTGAGAAAAATAAAAGTTTCTTACCTGTCTTTTTTAGAAATTCCCGGAAGGACGAGCCCTCATTTGTTAATAAAGAATAACAATTTGGTCCCTGAGGAGTAAGGCATGTCTGGAATCAACAGAAAGACAGAGAGTGTTTTCTAACAACACTATACACTACTTTTGAATGCATTATTGAATTTTGTGCGTAACAATGCGATTAATCGCAGACAATCATGCGATTAATCACGATTGTAAAAAATGTAGCATTGCCCATATATATATATATATATATATATATATTTGTGACTTGTGAAATCTCTCCTATTTAATTTTTCACTTCAGAATCCTTTACATTAATTTGATGGATTTCCCTGCAGGACTCAACTCTTACAAGTGCCTTTATTATCTACAGGACTCTCTAAAACTTTCAGAAATATATTAAATAATAACCATGGCTCCAAGGACTGTGCACCATGCTCCACGACATTAATAAAAAAAAGATTTTGTGGAACAACCTGTCATACTGACTGAGGGACGGGGTTGTGTTTATTAAAAAGGTAAGGACACAAAAGGAAAATGAAAGGAGTTAGAGATGGACAGATAAAAAAAAAACTTTATTTGTTAATTGGATCTTTATCATTTTATATGATTTCTTGTGTAAAGGCAAGTAACAAGTTCCTGTTACTTCCTGCTTCTGTACCACATCTCCTAAAATAACACCTTTTAATTCTTCACTGACAGACATGTGAATATACATGACACATACACACACTATTCACAGTCTGTCACATCCTGCCAAAGGCATCAATGTCAGAGACCCCCAAATCCCTTGCCTGCTTAATAATGTAAAAACTTAAGCTTCAGAGTACTACCATTGGTCTGTGGGTGGAGAGTAAAGCTAGTTAGCCAGGGTGTAAAAAAGCTTTTTAGAAAGGTTGGACTAGATTGAATTGGACTGGGAATTAAACTTTTACAGACTTCAACGCACATTTGTTCATTGTAATGGCTTTATTGTGTGGTTGCTCTGCGCACTTAATAAACAAACTCCAGCTGGTCCAATGCAGCAGCTAGAGTTCTTACTAGAACCAGCGGAAGTACAACCATATTAGCCCGGTTCTTCTGTCAACTCTGCACTGGTTCCCTATTAAACGTTGCATACATTTTAAAATCTTGCTAATTACTTATAAACAGAGGTGTAAAAGAGTACATAAAAACCATACTTGAGTAAAAGTACAGATACCTTACAGTGAAAATTACTCCACTACACGTTACAAGTCACCAATTCCAAAACAACTTGAGTAAAAGTCTTAGAGTATCTGATTTTAACAGTACTTAAGTATTTTACTTATACTAAATATAGGTTCAAAGATGCACTAGTCAAAGAGACATGCCAGTCAAATACTGTACCATTGTGGAGAAGTTGCGGAAAACAGGCAGAGGCAAGGATCTATGTGCTGGTATTTCATGGAAAAACTAGAACAAACAAAAAGGCAAAAGCCAAAGGGAACAAAGAACAGAATGACTGACTGACTGGCAAGCAAGCAAGCAAGCAAGCAAGCAAGCAAGCAAACAAACAAACAAACAGTCTTAGAGTATCTGATTTTGACAGTACTTAAGTATTTTACTTATACTAAATATAGGTTCAAAGATGCACTAGTCAAAGAGACATGCCAGTCAAATACTGTACCATTGTGGAGAAGTTGCGGAAAACAGGCAGAGGCAAGGATCTATGTGCTGGTATTTCATGGAAAAACTAGAACAAACAAAAAGGCAAAAGCCAAAGGGAACAAAGAACAGAATGACTGGCAAGCAAGCAAGCAAGCAAGCAAGCAAGCAAGCAAGCAAGCAAGCAAACAAGCAAACAAGCAAACAAGCAAACAAGCGCCTTCTCGCAGTGGATGTGCTGGTTTGGGCCTCATTGCCGGCTGCAGTCATGAAGTTTACCGATTACCGAGGACTCAACAAGAACTGAATGAGCCGTGGTGAAGTTTGCCGAGGATTACCGAAGATTCTGATGAGTGAGTTGACGATACTGTGCAAGCCTGAGGCGCATACTGGAAATATGCTTATTATGACGGTTATTAATTTAAATTTTTTAAAAACCTGCAAAAACCTTTCTGTCGAGTGATGTAAATAAATTTTACAATAGTTTATTGTGCATGCATATTATATTTAAAGTTGCTTAAGCGAAATCAAGGAGTTTATAAGACTGGTTTATTCATTCTATACTGTAGACACGTAGAACATATCAGCGTTTGTGCATCAATGTCTGTAATGTGTGCTGTAGGTGTGAAACTTTTAGGAATCAATCATATCCAAGTTGCAGGCTAGTCAATATTGGTCAGTCAGTTGTATATGACATAAGGAACCGCGAATGAAACTGTGACCACAAACACCTACCATTAACTTGAGTGAATTATATGGCAATAATCAGCAATATGCTTTCACACAAATAACTTTATTTTTTGAATGTTTCAATATGTGTTGGCACAAATGACTTATTTGAATTTTTATTCATACAACATGGCACTGAGTTGTTATTAGTTAGTTATTACTAGTTATTGCTTGATGACGTCAGGAACCGATGAATCGGCTTTTTGAACCAGTTGGGCTGCTTGTGTCACCCTAAACACATGCTAGTAGCAATTCTACGTGCTATATTTTAGAAGGTGATCTTATTTTTTATTTTTTTGGAATAGATACATTTTGGCTTGGAATTTACATGCAGTTAATTTGGTAGCAACTGGCTGGACAGCTATCACAATCTTTGTTGTGAAGCTGGGTGACTTGGAAGGTCTAGCTGGTTAAGCATAGCGAAGACAAAAGCATCCAAAACAAACTGTGCTGTGCTAGTGTTTTAGCAGGCATTCAAAAAATCTTAAAGGGGTCATATGATGCGATTTCAATTTTTCCTTTCTCTTTGGAGTGTTACAAGCTCTTGGTGCATAAAGAAGATCTGTAAAGTTGCTAAGACTAAAGGAGAGATATTCAAAGAGATCCAAAGAGATATTCTCAAATCCAAAGAGATATTCTTTATAAAAGTTAAGAGTCAGCCACGCCTACCTAAAATGGCTCGTTCTAACACGCCCCCACATATCTACCTCACTATGTGGGAAGATTTGCATAACGCCGCCTAAATGTTCACGCAAAGAAAGAAGGCGTAACTTTTATTCTCGCTGTAGTATTGTTGTTGGAATGTCGTGAAGGCACTGTGTGTTTCGTTGTGAAAGCGAAACTACTTTGTTTGGCCTTCCAAAAGAGGACGATATCTGCTTTGTCATGCCTGGAGCTGATCCGTGCTGGTTGATGAGCAAATACAACAACTTTGCGCTATGGATCAGCGGATCGGCTTTCACCGTGGACGAAGCGGAGTCCAGCCCGGGGTCGTCACATGTGGTTGCCACAAGCCCTCTGGATGCTCCTTCGTCGAATCTGCCGGCCGTGCCGTTCTCAAGCCTGCCACCTCTGCTCACTCTAGGCTGCCGTGTGTGACGCTGTGTTTCGTTGTGAAAGCGAAACTACTTTGTTTGGCCTTCCAAAAGAGGACGATATCTGCTTTGTCATGCCTGGAGCTGATCCGTGCTGGTTGATGAGCAAATACAACAACTTTGCGCTATGGATCAGCGGATCGGCTTTCACCGTGGACGAAGCGGAGTCCAGCCCGGGGTCGTCACATGTGGTTGCCACAAGCCCTCTGGATGCTCCTTCGTCGAATCTGCCGGCCGTGCCGTTCTCAAGCCTGCCACCTCTGCTCACTCTAGGCTGCCGTGTGTGACGCTGTGTTTCGTTGTGAAAGCGAAACTACTTTGTTTGGCCTTCCAAAAGAGGACGATATCTGCTTTGTCATGCCTGGAGCTGATCCGTGCTGGTTGATGAGCAAATACAACAACTTTGCGCTATGGATCAGCGGATCGGCTTTCACCGTGGACGAAGCGGAGTCCAGCCCGGGGTCGTCACATGTGGTTGCCACAAGCCCTCTGGATGCTCCTTCGTCGAATCTGCCGGCCGTGCCGTTCTCAAGCCTGCCACCTCTGCTCACTCTAGGCTGCCGTGTGTGACGCTGTGTTTCGTTGTGAAAGCGAAACTACTTTGTTTGGCCTTCCAAAAATGGACACGACTAGAAATCAGTAGTTAAGTTGTTTTTACAATACTGTTCCAGAACACTTCAACCCAAATATTCAGATGTGTGCAGCACATTTTATGGAGGACCGTTTCCTGATCCTGGTAGAGTAGACTACAATGCTGGCTGTTCTGACCCTGTTCTGAAATACGTTTTTTATATTTAAAGAGTTTTTATATTTTATATATTTAAAGCAAGTTTTTTGGGCAGTGTAGAGTAGGGCTTGTTGTTTGTCATTTCTCCGATCACAAATGCAGACATGGTTTTATGTTTACGCGGCGTGATGCAACGCAACGCATTAAAAGACAGTATAAGTCATTATAATCCATAATTATGTCCCCACTGGATACAACGAATGCCTCGTTTATAATGGGTTTTCATGTTTTTGAATCGTCGCTCCGGCCTGACAGGGCATTATCGCAGTATGGTAGGGGCGTAACATTTTCGTCACACGCTTGAGGTATTCGGCCAATCATAACGCATCGGATAGCTGGCCAATCACAACACACCTTGCTTTTCAGATCAATGAGCTTTGTAAAAATCGACGCATTTCAGAAAGGCGGGGCGTAGAGGAGAAATACTGTACAGTATGTGGAAAATAATGTGTTTTTTGAACCTTAAACTGCATAAACACATTTCATTACACCAAATACACAAAATAATGTTCTTTTTAGCAACATCATATGACCCCTTTAAAATGTAATGTTTTTTATAAAGAATATACACTATTATTTGAAAAATGTTGTGAACAATGTGGGGCCTTGGAGTAAAAACGGTCTAGTTTCAAACAGATAATCAATGCTATTTTTACTTGGAGAAAGTTTACACATTTTCTTGAAAATACAATTCAAGTAAAAGGTGAGAGTATGTTTGTGGTATTGTGTGGACAGAGCAACAAAGAGAGCGGAAGAAAAAAAATGAAAAGTTTAAAAATGAAGACTCGCTGTGATTGTAAAGATCTAATACATATTTCATGACAGGGTCTGGAAGCTTCCGCAGGATAAGTCCTCCGCACCTTCCCCACGGAGTTCTCCCATCACAACGCCACAGGGTTCTAATTATCTCCCTGCTTTCTGTTAAAACAGTTACTGTTACACCTCCCTGTTAATCCCTGCCTCTGCCCCGCTGCCTTTAAACAAGACACTAATGACAATATGAGCATAGGCCAATTAGAGTATGAGCATTCGACAATTGCCTGAAGTCTTAACGTTCAATAGGAGTAAACACACCGCTCCTTTTGTTAATTCCATTTTTTTTTTGCTGTGCAACACAGCAGGAAAACAGGAGACAACTTTTCTTAGACTTGGAGATTTATGTGAAAGATTAAACAATCAAGGAAGATGCAGTGTGAACATAATTAATGTCTCTGGGTCTTGAGATGACCATTAAAAGGATTCACCATGACACTCTGCTGTTTTGGAAAGCCTTTTATTTTCTCCAAAAAAAAAAACAACAAAAAAGGTTTCCTGAGCGTGTGTGTGTACATATGATTTGTTACATTGTTAATTGATTAGATTCCAGTTGATAGTGGGACAAAATGGGGTATTTTTCAAGGATGTTGGTTGTCTTGGTTGATGTAGACTGTCTTCTTGGGTAATGCATTTGAATGCATTATCCAAGATCACCTCAACCTACATCCTTGAAAAAGTCACTTACATGGATGGGTGAGTGCAGCCACTGGTCTTCCAATACAAAAATACGTCCTTTGTTTCTTTTGTTGAACATGTAACTCTAGTGTTTCGATGGTATTATGATGCCATAGGCAGTCATTTTAAATAAATAAATACTGTAAATACATGCTTACTTACTGTTGGCTAGTTTTGGCCACTTTTCTGCTGCTCAGACTGGGAGACCAGTTAAAACTAAGAATTGAGAAAATAATAAAACAAGATTACGTCTATTTTTTATAGGCCTACCTCAAGTCTATCGATAATTGATCAGGATTTGGGAGAGGAGGGGGGAAATCAAGCCAGCCGCTCTTGCTTGGAATTTTGATTTACAGCGCATGCGCAGCCAGCACCAATCGCACACCAAAACGTCATTATTAGTCGCCTCGGCTAAAACCTGTTCGTCATATATGTACGACAGTACAGATATTTGAGAAAGTAACGTTATGTTGGGATGTAGTACGGAGTAATAAATGACATTCAGTGGCATCTTAAGACTTTATCATCTTTGAACCTGCATCAGAACTACAGCAGCGGCTCTGGTTAATGGGATCGGTGCCCGGTGCTTTATTAGTCCAGCGGCATGAATCATGGGTATGGTAATAGACGTGGTCAGAGAGGAGGGGGTCGGCGTTTCGGAGATGGAGGTTCCAGATGGGATGGAGGGGCTGGATCCAGTGGAGGATACACGAGGAGCTCCGAGTGGGACTCAAGGGAAGAGCGGGGACATGGAGGGGAACGAAGAGGAGGAGGAGGAGGAGGAGGAGGAGGAGGAGGAAGAGGCAAACATCCACCCCATTTGAAGGGTCGAGAAATAGGACTGTGGTATGCCAAGTATGGAGGAATTAAAAGATCTGAGGCAGAGAGGAAATCTGTGAGTGATGACTGATTCTTTTTTATGCAATATAGTTGAATTAGAGTTCTTGGTAATGTGTTCTATAAGATTGCTGTAAGACAGCTACAAATACATTAGTGGCTGACATAATATTGATATTTTTAATACATATTTTTTATTTATAGCAAATAATAAGTACACCAAATTTCTGAATTTAAATAATACAAATATTTAACCTTATGAAATGAATACTGAAGGAGTTCATGTATACTGTACCGGACAAAGTCATTTAAAAAAGTACTAAACGAGTTCAGTTTTGTACAAAATTGATTCTTGAGCACAATTTGTTCAAGTGTTTAAGTAAAAGCCTTTAGATCAAAAGGATTTTTAAGAAAGAGGAAGTCTGAGAATGGTTGTGTCATTTCAGAGGGCTGTTGTTCAGATGGATGAACAACGAGAGCAGCACATTACACAGCTGCTGAACTCTGTCCAGAGAGATGCAGACAGAGACGCGCACCCCTCCACATCTCAGAGCTGGAGGGGGAAGGAGGAGCCCAGTGGCCACAGGTGCAAATACAATATTCTACACTCGTCAGGGTTCACATAGTCATGGAAAGCATAGATCTATCAAAGAATTATACAATTGTGTTTTCCAGACTTAACCGAACTGTGTCTGCCTTCCAGTTACTTTGATGGAGATGATCCTCCAGAACCTCAGAACATTGTAAAAGTGCCAAAAATTGAGCCTAAAGAGGAGAAACAGGAGAATGAGGATGAGTTGGGAGCAAGTGTGAAAGAGGAACTTGATGACACTGACCTTGAGTACTTATTCCAAGATGTTGTGCGGATACCCTCCCTGGATGAGGAGCTCAAGAAAGATCTGCAGAAGAAAAAAGATAATGCTAGATACCTTGATATGCTGGTGAGACAGACAGAAATATATTTCACTAAACCTAAACACTTTTGCCTGCGACTTCGCTTTATTGTGGCATTTCCTTTTTCAGAAATTCAGAGAGAAGCTGCCTTCCTATGGGATGAGAGAGGTAAATGTCACCTTTTGTGATTGCTGTTTGTGCTTGTACAGTATCTGTATTTGTATGGATGATATTTTTGCATCTTTTTTACCGTTTAGTTTTAATGTGAAAAAGCAGTTAGCTGATCACCCAGTGTAAGTTACAGTTTTTAGTTCACTCATGCCCTTTTCTGTCTTTGTCTTACTGTAGGAGCTGGTTAGGCTAATCAATGCTAACCAGGTACTGGTAATCAGTGGAGAGACTGGCTGTGGGAAGACCACCCAGGTTACTCAGTTCATCCTTGATGACTTCATTGAGAGGGGCATGGGCTCTCTCTGCAGGGTGGTTTGCACACAGCCAAGGCGTATCAGCGCCATATCTGTAAGTACAAGATACTGTCTGCATATATATATATATATATATATATATTTAAAACCATAATATTGTGAGTTATTTTTAGAATTTAAAAGAACTGTTTTCTGTTTTAATATTTTTTCAGAATGTCATTTATTCCTGCTGATTTGGAAACATTTTGTATTATTATCAATTCTGAAAACAGTTGTGGTGATTCATATTTTTGTGGAAATCGTGATTCATTTTTTTTAGATTCTTGGTTAATAGAATGCTCACATGAACAGCATTTATTTGAAATTAAACCCCTTTTCTTCCTTTTCTTTTTTTATTTTTTGATTAGAGGAAAAAGTAAAGTAAAAACTAACACAGCTTTTCCCACCCTTCCTACATAATTTCTAGAGTAACTGTGTTCCTACTAAAGTATTGTTCTATTTTTTTTAAACGGTGTAAGGTTAAGAGTATGTACTTGTGCTTAGGTTGCAGAGAGGGTGGCTGCAGAACGGGCAGAGTCGGTGGGAGACGGGAAGTCCTCTGGGTATCAGATCCGTCTGCAGTGGTGAGTGAATCAGATCTGCAAGTCATTCTTAATCTTGGAATCACCATCCTGGTTCTAAGGAAGCTATTCTTTTATAGTGTGGCGGTGTAAAGAAATTGCGCCCCTTCCGTGCCCATATAGGGATGTCGAGCAATCAAGCGGAAATAGGGTTGGGAATCGAAAATCGAAAATCGATTCCGATTCCAGAATCGTCAGGAATCGGATACTTGTTGTCAAACTAAAATTTCGATTCCGCCTATCAATGCGCTTGCGCTATGCGCTTTTTTTTTTTTCATCTGTGAGGACCGGACCTAGTGATCTGCCAGGACATTGCTCGCTAATCTAAGTGCTCCAACATTTGGCTACATTTTCGATCAGAAGCCAAAAAAAAGCTAAGTATAATATCTGTGATAGCTAAACATGTTGCAAGACAGTGTCACCACCAACATGACAAAGCACTTTAATTTAATAGATCGTTAAAGATCGCGAACACGATTCAAACACCAAAGTGATTCTATTCCTAAATTACAATGATTCAATGATGTTCCATTCCTCAGCCTTTGACGTGTGCGATCAATGTTGTGATCACTTGGTTCGTCCGTGCAGAGTACGATCACACCAGTGTGATTTGAACATTTCAATCTGCGTTCGCGCAGCCAATGTCCTAAAGAGAGCAGCTGTCTGTCATGAATGAAACAGCTTCACAATCTTTTCAGCCACACAGTATCATTATTTCTGTGTTACAAGCATTCAAATCACAGAAGTACTGGGATAAAAGTTTATAGTTCAGATATAAACTTTGATGTCTACGGTAGTGATTAAAATGGAGTAAATCACCTTTTGAAAGTAATTTGACACTTCAAATGAAGATTTATTGATTACATTGTTACGCCAGTAGGTGGTGTAAAGGGGCTGTTAAAATGAATTTGTCTTTGAATCATACAAGTAGTACTGGGATAAAAGTTTATAGTTCAGATATAAACTTTGATGTCTACGGTAGTGATTAAAATGGAGTAAATCACCTTTTGAAAGTAATTTGACACTTCAAATGAAGATTTATTGATTACATTGTTACGCCAGTAGGTGGCGTAAAGGGGCTGTTAAAATGAATTTGTCTTTGAATCATACAAGTGATTCGTTCAAGAATGCTGATTCATCCAGTAATGGAACAAGTATATCTTGAGTGAGTCATTTAATAATTAATTCATAAATTACATATAATTTTGACTACAATGTAGTTGTATTGAACCCCCCCCTCAATTTATCCAGAATCATGCAGTTCTATTTTGCACACAGACAGCTCTTAAAGAGTTTTTATGTAGCCTGTTGATTTTTGTTCATGGTATTCAGCACAAGTACATCTTGAGTGAGTCATTTAATAATTAATTCATAAATTACATATAATTTTGACTACAATGTAGTTGTATTGACCCCCCCCTCAATTTATCCAGAATCATGCAGTTCTATTTTGCACACAGACAGCTCTTAAAGAGTTTTTATGTAGCCTGTTGATTTTTGTTCATGGTATTCAGCTCCAACAAATGGTTTGCAAAAAAGTGACACAGGATAAATGTTTGATATCATTATTTAATCACATTGGAATCGAAAAGAATCGGAATCGATTCGAAACCTAAGCGGAAATGATTAAAAAGGAAGAAAGGATAGAAAAAAGGAGGAGAGGGTAAAAGCTGACTCCAAGAGAGAGTTGAGTAAGCCACACAACTGATGCGAGCCTTGCCAGTTTTAATGTAAATAATGAAATTTAATGTAAATAATCTTTTTCGAACTGTCATTAGGGCACGCCACCGTTACAATAGTCAGCTTCTAACAGAGAGGTATATTCTTTCCCTAAGTATAATTTTGCCTGTCAGAAAGTTTTCTCTTAACTGGCTAAAAACCTAACTAATTGATGCTTTGTTTGTGCACTCAGAAATTCTTATCTAGGTTTGCCTTGTGCTCTATAAAGAAAAAAAAAAGTTTTGCTTTTCAGGTTTGTTTAACAATAATAAGACCACACTTTAATTTAAAAATGTTATTGAAGAAAAAAGTAGCAGTTGTTTAACTGTTGAATTTGAAATTTATGGTATTCAGCTCCAACAAATGGTTTGCAAAAAAGTGACACAGGATAAATGTTTGATATCATTATTTAATCACATTGGAATCGAAAAGAATCGGAATCGATTCGAAACCTAAGCGGAAATGATTAAAAAGGAAGAAAGGATAGAAAAAAGGAGGAGAGGGTAAAAGCTGACTCCAAGAGAGAGTTGAGTAAGCCACACAACTGATGCGAGCCTTGCCAGTTTTAATGTAAATAATGAAATTTAATGTAAATAATCTTTTTCGAACTGTCATTAGGGCACGCCACCGTTACAATAGTCAGCTTCTAACAGAGAGGTATATTCTTTCCCTAAGTATAATTTTGCCTGTCAGAAAGTTTTCTCTTAACTGGCTAAAAACCTAACTAATTTATGCTTTGTTTGTGCACTCAGAAATTCTTATCTAGGTTTGCCTTGTGCTCTATAAAGAAAAAAAAAAAGTTTTGCTTTTCAGGTTTGTTTAACAATAATAAGACCACACTTTAATTTAAAAATGTTATTGAAGAAAAAAGTAGCAGTTGTTTAACTGTTGAATTTGAAATTTAGTCTGTGGATTGTGATTTGTATGGCAGTGCTGTAGTAGAATGTAGATCCAGACTGCACAGAATGTTTTAAACATTCAGGGTGAAACTAACAGGCTCTCAGAGACTGAACGTTCTGGCCTAGACTTGAGACATTTCGATGAACTGAACAAGAATGATTTTATGCCGTTCCACTGGAGACACTGTTTTTTTTATAATGAGCAAAAAGGCAGATGCTGTTTAGAAGAGTGGAAGATTTTTAGTCAACTTTCAAGTCAAGTCACCTTTATTTGTATAGCGCTTTATACTTTTAAGAGTTTGTCAATAATGCAAGAAGACAATATGGAGACAATTTAATTCATAAATTGATGGGATTGAGGCTGCTTTTGTACAGTAGATGTGTTTTTGTTGTTGCTTGTTTTCTTAGTTTTTTTAAAGAGGTAAAATCATAAACGTTTAAGCAGTGCTTTAGGTTTATTCTAGTCAATGTTTAAGGCAGCAAAAACATTCATTATTTAAAGATATTATAGAATTATATTTAGAGCTACTTCAGTTGCATCAAAGTTGCAGTGCTGCACTGTAGCCAAAAACAGTCATGTCTACGGAGTACACAATGCAATAATCTCCTTATTGCAGGGTGATTTCTGCAGTCTTACTAATACTTTCAATATAATGAAAACATAAAGTAAATAAGAGACTCCTTGAGCAGTGTAAACTGTGTCATGGATTACAATAGGAGTTTTGGTGAAAATGCAGAAATCAAATCACGGATAGAATCATGCTGATCTTAAATTGACTTCTCCAGTAGTTATAAAGAAAATGTTCTTTGATCGCTTTCTGTATATAAACTAATTAGAATATAGATGAAAGAGAGTCTTCATTCTATTAACAGGAACAGTGTACAGTGCATATTACACGATCACAAGGTTATGATGGTCATCAAATCTGGGTGTTTCAGAAGGGTAGAAAAGAATAATTCATATTATATACTGTTCCTTTAAGAAGTCTTTGTTAACCCTGATTATTGATTGACTTTTAGCATGTGAAATGAGTCATAGCACTTACTCACAGGCTGCAGGTTTGCTGTTGGGTCCAGCAACAGGGTTGTGAAACGTTCTGAGCCTAAATGTGTTGTTTGAACTGTTAAGATCAGACTGACATGATCAGGGACCTTGTTAAAAATAATTTACTAATCTATTTTTTTTTTACGCACAGTATCTCACAGAAGTGAGTACACCCCTCACATTTTTGTAAATATTTTATTATATCTTTTCATGTGACAACACTGAAGAAATTACACTTTGCTACAATGTAAAGTAGTGAGTGTACAGCTTGTATAACAGTGTAAATTTGCTGACCCCTCAAATTAACTCAACACACAGCCATTAATGTCTAAACCGCTGGCCACAAAAGTGAGTACACCCCTAAGTGAAATTTGGACTTAGTGTCCAAATTGGGCCCAATTAGCCATTTTCTCTCCCCGGTGTCATGTGACTCATTGGTGTTACAAGGTCTCAGGTGTGTTAAATTTGGTGTTATCGCTCTCACTCTCTCATACTGGTCACTGGAAGTTCAACGTGGCACCTCATGGCAAAGAACTCTCTGAGGATCTGAAAAAGAGAATTGTTGCTCTAGATAAAGATGGCGTAGGCTATAAGAAGATTGCCAAGACCCTGAAACTGAGCTGCAGCACGGTGGCCAAGACCATACAGCGGTTTAACAGGACAGGTTCCACTCAGAACAGGCCTCGCCATGGTCGACCAAAGAAGTTGAGTGCACGTGCTCAGCGTTATATCCAGAGGTTGTGTTTGGGAAATAGACGTATGAGTGCTGGCAGCATCGCTGCAGAGGTTGAAGGGGTGGGGGGTCAGCCGCACACTGCATCAAATTGGTCTTCCCAGAAGGAAGCCTCTTCTAAAGATGATGCACAAGAAAGCCCGCAAACAGTTTGCTGAAGACAAGCAGACTAAGGACATGGATTACTGGAACCATGAATGCCAACATGTACTGTGACACACTGAAGCAGAGCATGATCCCTTCCCTTCGGAGACTGGGACGCAGGGCAGTATTCAAACATGATAACCCCCAAACATGCCTCCAAGACGACCACTGCCTTGCTAAAGAAGCTGAGGGTAAAGGTGATGATTGGCCGAGCATGTCTCCAGACCTAAACACTATTGAGCATCAAGGACTCTAACATCCACCAGCTCCGTGATGTCGTCATGGAGGAGTGGAAGAAGACTCCAGTGGCAACCTGTGAAGCTCTGGTGAACTCCATGCCCAAGAGGGTTAAGGCAGTGCTGGAAAATAATGGTGGCCACACAAAATATTGACACTTTGGGCCCAATTTGGACATTTTCACTTAGGGGTGTACTCCCTTTTGTGGCCAGCGGTTTAGACATTAATGGCTGTGTGTTGAGTTATTTTGAGGGGACAGCAAATTTACACTGTTATACAAGCTGTACACTCACTACTTTACATTGTAGCAAAGTGTAATTTCTTCAGTGTTGTCACATGAAAAGATATAATAAAATATTTACAAAAATGTGAGGGGTGTACTCTCTTCTGTGAGATACTGTATATACTTTCTCCCTGTCAGGAAGGGAGAGATGCAGTGTAAATGTGCCAGCCCAGTATACATTTAGTCTAGTGTAGTGTTTTTTTTTTCTTCTCGTGTGTGTTTTCATTCAAGCGAGAAAAAAAGTGGATTAAGCAGCGAGGTCACTGGAACATGTTGTGTCCAAGAGCAGATAATTGCCTCTTCTGAAGGGGAAGAGAGAAGACTGATTAGAGCTTGCTGCCAAACAGCAAGCTTTTCTCAGTTCTTTTTTCCCCATTTCTTCCATCTTGTCTTATTATTAGTGGCATCCGGGCAAGCAATACAATTGCTATTCTTAAACAAACTAACTAGCTAAAATTATATATATAATTTGTTCATTCATTCATTTATTGCTTTGTAACATTTTTACATTTACCCCCAAATTCTTTGGGGGACTGAATGCACTTTTGACAGTGTGCAATCAGAACTCCCTAGCAACTACATAGCAACACCCTGACAACCACCTACTACGTTTGAGACATGTATTGGCAATCATTTATACCTGTTGTAAGAGTCCGCTACCTCCCATTACCATCTCATCGGCCATTACTTTTGTTCTTTTTAGTTGCTCTCCTTGATTGCCTTATAGCGGCAGATGTCTTTAGAGAGGCGTATACAGTTCCTTTCAAGTGTTTCTGTACTGGGGTTTAAACCAAGAACAGAACTGCCATTAAACTTTAGTAGTGCACATTTTTATTCAACAGTGCATCTGTTGGGGGATTTAAGCAGAATATTATGCTAGTACTTGAAGTTTTATGTAATGTTTAAATTTTTTTTTTTTTTTTTTTATCTTTTCTAATTGGATGATTGGTTGTCAGCTTCAAAGTTCACTTGCCCTTAAAGTGATTTATTATGCAACTAGAATTTTTTTAGGAAGAAGTCAGACCCTGCTATTAGTGAAACCGGAGTTAGCTAAGGGAATGAAGACTTCAGCTCATCAATTGTCTAATATCCCCTTTACACAGGTCACACACTTTACACCCTTCAAGAGACGAGAGAACAAAAGTAGGGAGAAGGCTGAGTACTTAGAAGTGAGTCAGTGGGGACAGAGTTACTTTTTCTGTGCCGAAAGAGATGGAGTGATAATGTGAAAACGTGTGGATGGGGATGCTGGGAAGAAGAGAAATAGGTTGTTAAACTTGTCTTGCTGTGGTGAGGAAGTGTGGAGTACCAGACCTGAGAGAATAAGGTGGACGGGCAGAGGGTGGGAGAAAGAAATGGAGGACGAGGAGAGAGATGAAGAGAATTACAGATGTGTAGGCCAGATCTTTAGGCCATGAGAGGTTAATATGTGCAGGACCTGTCATTTTTTTCTCGTTTGTACTTTTTCCCCGCTCTCCCTCACTTGTACATTAATCTAAAGCCTTTGGCGCTCCCAGACACCTTTCCCTATTGCCCTAGTGTGTGTGTGTGTGTGTGTGAGAGCAGGTGAGGAGGTTTAGCATAGTCTTCTGAAGTCTTATGAATTGCTTATGAGTTATCTGTGTTATGTAAAATAGAAAATTCATTTGAATTACTGACACAAACATCATTGTTAAGCTGTTTTTTCCTCTATGACAGAATAACAATTGTCATTTACAAACCTGCATGTCAGCTACTATGGCAAAGTTATTTAGTGCATTTTTAAAATAAAGCTATTGGTGAGGCTGATGTTAGAAAGTGTTGATGTTTGTCTTGGAGCTTATAAAGGTGAATTCTAAAAGCAAATATTTACCAGTGCTTAAGTCACTGATGCGATGTAGCATGACTTCTCTGCTGTGTGATTGGCAGGTACTCAGACAGCACCACCGATGCGCTGGAGATGATGGATGATGATGACAAGATCAACCTGCAGCTTATCGTAGCATTGATCAGACACATCGTGATGAAAGAGGATGTGAGTGCTTTCCCTGTACGCCTGGCTGTTTTTTTTTTGGTGTGTATGTGTTTCCATGTGACTTGGCCAAATCATGGACAGATGGTGAGTCTCCTATAAAGCAGAAACATGTTGGCATGAAATATGTGCTAATAGGGCTGCTTAGCAGATCCTCTCCTCTCCTCTCCTCTCCTCTCCTCTCCTCTCTTTAACTGACATGACATGAACTCCCATTTCCCATGCTTCCCTTTATACCTCTGGGATTGTTTCTTTCTACAGTCAGCTCTTTTATGTGGAAAAATATAGGCACATGTGTCACATGATTGCAGAGATATGTCAGAGAGGGGGAGATAAAAGGCAGTTCTGTTTGGTATCTCTCTTTTGCAATACCACATTCACATACTTTTCATATCACTACATATTCGTACTCCGCATGAAAAAAAATAAATATGAGCTCTTTTTTAGGGGTATAAATGTAGGTTATAATATTTGAGTGAGAAATAGCACTCAAATATTATAACCTACTTTTATACCCCTAAAAAAGAGCTCATATTTATTTTTTTCCCTCTGTGGTGTACTTATAATGTCAGTCATGATTTAACTTAAAACCATTTCTATCATTGGCCCTTAGACTTAAATGGGCTGCTGTGCCTTTAAGGCACTGTCTCAAAAGGCATCATCAGCCCTTGTGGTTATCCTCCAAGTCACGCTTTGGTGACGTAAGCCAGTGCAGACCCATGGGGGCTTGTCAGCATGTCCTTGAGGGTGAATGTGTTATAAAAATGTACATTTGGGAGAGGCTTTCATTGGCTAATTATTTAATATAAATCAGCCTATGTCTTGGAGTGTGTTTTAAACGCTTGAATATCTTTATTTAAAAAAAAAAAAAAAGATATTTTTTTGGGAACAAATAGATGGTACTAAGGAGAAAAAGGAGACATTGCTGTAGGTTTCATGATGCCATTTATGAATATGTATTTAAAACAGACAATGGTTGTATAAATCAGAAATGATGCAAGGGAGGTATTCTTACCTTTTCATCTTTAATTTCTTTCTTCCTTGGAAAAAAATATAAATAAGGTTTGCTTTTGAGACTCTTACATTTATAAATGTATAACTTACTTCAGACAATATATTTGATCAAAATCGAATAGGAGTGATGCCATAACTACGGAGGACTAGGAGTGACACTTAAAAATAAAATGAATAAATGTAATAATTCAGGCATACAAATGGAAATAAATAAATCACTTTTTTTTAAATGGACACATTAATAGGCATATGTAGAACTGTACATTTAATTCATGTTTTAAAATGTATTTAGATCAAATAAATTTAATAAATCATATTTAAATTAAGAAGTTTTAAATGTCAATTTATTATTGAGGGTTTTGTTTCTGCCTGGATGGGACAACATCAGCACCCTGAATGATTTGCTCACGGCTGACCAGATTTTTAAGTCAGGTAGATATTTCAGTCTCTTAGTCACTTAGCCCCTGTTTGTAATATGAAGGTTTACCAGACACATTTTTGTAGTTGTACATTTCCTGGCCAAGTCTGAAATGAGTCATAACAGACATTACCTGAGCAGTTGAAGTAAATATGCCAAAAAACTGTTGTCAAAATCAAAATGTGGATGGTGATTGGTGAGCATTAGCCAAAAGGCTAAAATATTGATGATGACCATTTCAAACAAACTATTATTTTTGACAGGAAAAAAAAAAAAAATGTATAAAGAATACTATTTGCATATAGCGCATCAATTCTACATGGTAAATAAGCCTCTTGCTTTCTTTCTCTGTTTATGTACATTAAAGAAAAAGAGAGAGCACTTTAAGCCAGGCAACAGTGAGTGTTTGCAAACTAGAGTTCACGGTGCATCAGAGAATGCTGCAAATCCATTGATATCACTGGAAATAGTTTGTTGTAAAGACGGAAAGATAAAACATAGTTGTCATTTAGTTGCGTAGAATGAAATGTAGTGTGTTATATGCGAGTGATTTACTTGCAGTGTAGAGGGTTGGTTGTTATAGGAACATCAAAATGAATCTGATGTCACAGCTACATTTGTCTTTACTCAGAATTAACAACAAATACATATACGCTAGCAGCCACAGCATCTTGAAATCTCGGCTCTCTTTCAGATCGGTTTATCATCATCCCGCTCCACTCTTTGATGCCCACAGTGTCTCAGACTCAGGTAAGTGTAGACAGCTGTGGCAAGCTCTCTGCCTCCCACAACAGCTCACAAATGCGGTCTTTCCCTCTCATCTGACTGCTGAATTGAATTTGCTAAGCTCCATGTGAAGTCCAGCGCCTCAAACTTTCAATAGTGCTATTATGTTCTTGAATGACACTTTGCTTCTCTCTTCCCTCAGGTGTTCAAAAAGCCACCCCCGGGAGTGCGCAAGATTGTCATCGCTACCAACATCGCAGAAACCAGGTGGGGTTGAGTGTGTGTGTGTGTGTGTGTGTGCGCGCACATGATTGTACAAATGTTTTTCTCTGTGTGTATTGCTCTTTTCTGTCTCTTGTACTGTATGATGAATCTTTGTTGAGATTCAAATAACCATTTGTCAGTTTTGTGTGATAATGAATAATTAATACTGTGTTCGCTGTTGTTCTAGCTAGCGGCATCAGTATGCAAAAGTTGAAGCCATGCAATGGCTAAGGGGCAACAGAGCCAGCTAATTAAAATTAGCACACCGCTTTAAAACAGGCTTCAAGCATCATCTGTACAAACAAACTCAACAAAGAGTTGAAAGCAGCTGGAATTTGATGAGGTTTTATAAATAAATTCATTAGTGAATCTCTTTTTAATTGCGCTCAGTATCATCAGGCTCTTCTGCCGTTGAAATATTTGGTCTCTGGTAATAAACATCTCGGAGTCTATAATGGACTTTTATCAGCTATTAGAGATCTATTACAGTTATGTCAACTTTGTCGTCATATTTCATCTTATCGTATGGTTCTGAAAAGTTTGCATAAAGACAAGCTTAAACTGCAATCATGTTACGTTTATATGAATATTTAGGATTCAGTACATGTACAACTCTGTTGACAGCAGCATTGGCGTACTCGTTTAACCCTTAAATGCATGAATGTTTCGGCAGTCATTGTTACATATTCAAGTCTAGAATGTATATCTAACTAGCATGGATCTCTCTCTGTATACTTTGATGTATTATTATCATCACATCATTATTGTTTATTAGATACACCTTGAGGGGTAAAAGGTGAATTATATGTAAGACATCAGACAATCATTATTTTTGAGCACAAAAAATATCTATATATTTACACTACATACCTCCCTTCACTATATATATACAGTGGGTACGGAAAGTATTCAGACCCCCTTAAATTTTTCACTCTTTGTTATATTGCAGCCATTTGCTAAGATCATTTGTTACATTTTTTTCCCTCAATGTACACACAGCACCCCATATTGACAGAAAAACACAGAATTGTTGACATTTTTGCAGATTTATTCAAAAAGAAAAACTGAAATATCACATGGTCCTAAGTATTCAATTTTTTTTTTTCTAGTTATATTGTTGCTAATGAATAGATTGAGGGGATACAAAGAAGATGGAAGTCTAACTTGATGGATTACTTGCCGGGCTGTTAAAAAAAAGAACAGAAAAAAGAAACTCATTTAGTGCACAGTCACATTGAAATTTTGACCGTAGTGTAGCGCAAAGTAATGATCAGTTATAATTTTGAATGCAAACATGATTTTGTTCCTAAAATAATTTAAACTGATGAAACATGACCAGGGACATGACCAGTTTTTATTTCATGTCGTCTTTATAGGGTATTTTTTTTGTCCTCTACTTCTGTGATATCATTGTAATATTGTTGTAACATTTCTCTTACTTTCAATCCCTGTCTCTTTCAGTATCACAATAGATGATGTCGTGTATGTGATAGATGGAGGGAAGATAAAAGAAACTCATTTTGACACTCAGAACAATATCAGGACCATGACAGCAGAGTGGGTGAGCTTAGCCAATGCCAAACAGAGGAAGGGCCGTGCTGGCAGGTACAGATATGTCTCCCTCTCTCCCTCCCCTCATTCATCCTCTTTTATGTGTTATTCCCTCCATATATCAGCAGCTCTTCCTCAATCCATTCACAAGTATCAAAAAACATTTTCAGTCAGAGGAATTGCACCCTGTAGAAGAATGTCAAACCTCTCAGGATATATGAAGTGTATGCTTATATCACAGGAATGCTGTGGGATTGGTTTTTTTTTTTTTTCAAGCAGATCACACTATTTTTGGATTGGGCTTCTTTTACACAGTGATTAAATTAAAATGTATTTATTTTCAAATTAAATTAATCAAAGAAACAATATAATAATAGGGTTCGCGTCATCGCAATCCTGTATTACTTTCTTTTGTGGAACTAAAAAATGGCAGGTCTATGCTATACAACATTTAGTGAATCTTGACGCCTCTTTGTGACTAAAACCGCCAAAAAAAAAGGTGACAAACCATCAAAATTTTAGGGGTAGGTAAATCATTTTATTTTACAGCTATATATAGGGCTGACCGATAAACAATATCATATTGAGATTGCAAGTTTATATTGATAACCATGACAAGCTCTGGACATTTTTACTCAATATGCAATAAATGCGAAAACTGCCAGTCAGTGCGTGTTGCATGCTCTCTGTGTCTCTGTGTGAAAGTGTCGTAGTTTCGGTTACTAGTACTACTCAAACTCACTGACACTGTGTTTTCAGCATCTGCCTTCTCAATAAATAAGGACATGAACACATGAACCTCCTCTCCAGAGCTGTTCTGAGAGTCCACTTCACAAGCTTTTTACCTTACAACCGTACCATATTACTTTTCAGATACCAAACTACCATCAAATACAAACATAATCATACAGGTCACATGTTATTTTGAACAACATTAGGCAACATGAGTAAATAATGACAGAATTTCCATTTGGGGTCAAATATCCATTTGATGTGAACAAACCCCAATTAGTCTGAATCTAAAAACGTCCCCTTTTGTCTTCTCATTCATGTCTAGTATGTGTGTTCATGAAAGGTCTGTCTATCCTCTATCTCTGAGCCGAGACTGCTTTTCTCAAGGTTTCACTGTCTCTCTCTCTCTTTTTTTGAAGTCCACAGAGAGAGGAAAGATGTGGCCTTGAATAGCTTCATTGTTATCTCAGTCATTTGATAGGAAAGTGAAAAAAAAATCTTTCTTTTGGCTTTTCTTGAAGTTGAAGGCCACATACAGTATCTCATCTCAAATCCTGTTTGGCTCTCTCACTTTGTTCTATCTACTGTAAATGGATGATGCATTTGTGTATATGTAAAAATGTTTTTTGATTATGTTGTGTAGTTTGTTTTGAAATGGCAAACTAAACCGTTTTCAGGTATGTGTGTGAGTGAGGCAGTGTGCTTTTTTGTCTGGTGTCTGTGTTGAGGGTTAAATTGGCACAGTGACTCATGCTTTTTAGACAGTGAGTGCGTGTGTGTTTGTATGCATGTATGAAAGAGGGAGGGTAATAATAAGTCCGTCACTAGCTACTACATGAATCTACCCTGCTGCTCAGCACAGACTCTTGACACATCATTTCAATTTCATACTCAATCACAAACGCCCAGATGTATGCCCCCTCTCATTGTACCGGTGTATATCCGCACACTGACACGCACACAGCTCCGTTGCCACAGTAACTCCAAAGCTCTGCATTATTCATGGCAAAGCAAATTGACTTTCACATCAGCAAGGTTTGACTAGTCTTGCGTAGACTTTTACTGTTGGGATAAAGTTTGATCCACAATAGTAGCTTAGACTGGCCAAGATGCAGGAAAAAAGGCATAATGTTGCTTCCTGTCTACCTTTTTTTCCTTAGATTTTTTCCTTTCCTATGTGAGATTTGTGATTTCAAATGAAATGAAATGTTAATTAAATATAACAAAATACTTAGGATTTTAAACTAATGCAGTATGATTTGAATTTTAATGTAGAATATAGGTGAGTCACTTTAATGATATTGTCTGATAAATGAATAAATATAAGTATAAACAATAGGCCTGAATTCTCAAATACATTTAGCAAGTAGCAATTTGCATTCATCAAACAGACTTTTTTTAATGGAAGCAGTATGACATTGTTTCCTCTGTCTCGCTTTTTTTGTGTGTGTGTCTGGGCAGAGTGTCTCCTGGGAAATGCTATCACCTGTATAATGGACTGAGGGCCAGCCTTCTGGATAACTACCAGTTACCTGAGATCCAACGCACTCCACTGGAAGAGCTTTGCTTGCAAATAAAGGTATTCTATCAGACCCTCAGTCAGAGAAAGTGCATACTACATTCTCTAAAATGCATGGTTGAATTTCCTCTCAGAGATCAACTAACGTATCAATCGATCTAGCCATGTTTGAGTCACACTACACAGGTTTGGTGTCAGCAGTAGGTGTGCATACTGTTAAAATGCATAAGAATCATGCTTGTTGGCAATTCTCAGAGAGAGAGCTTCTCACTTCTGTGGTTGTAGGAAATTGGACTGAACATTTCCACTGCTCTAATGGGGCCTGGAGGCATAGGTTTCACAAATAGTCTCCGGTGACTGTAATAAGCGAGCACACAAAAAACTAATGGATTAAAAGGGGCATTAATCACTGTCATTGTATCTGAGAGCCAGTGTAATGTGTAACGAGGCCTTTTAGCTGTGTCAATTACTGCTTATTTTCACCTCCGCATGGCTGCCCAGTCCCTGTTCTCTGATGCTCAGCAGGGCTTCAGTGAATATTCACACTCATTTATGCACACAAAGGGTTGGGGTTCATCTTCTAATACTTATATAATAATTTGTATGTTTAGATTATGAGAAGTTTATATACATATAGTGTGGTCTATTTTTCTCTCTTTTTCTGTGTATCTATTCTATCTATTTTCTGTCAGATACTGAAGTTGGGACCAATTGCATCTTTCCTGCGAAAAACCATGGACCCCCCGGCAGACAAAGCGATCGAGCTGGCCATCACACACCTGGTGGACCTGGTGAGATGCTAAAGTGATGAAAGGGAAGAATAATTGATAAATTTAAGAAAGAAGTTGGATTAATAAATAAATAAGGGATAATTTACAGTCTGCCATTACCGTAAAATAAATTGGGTAGTCAGGAACCCAGCGTGAAGCAGCTACATGGCTACTTAACGAATAAATTAAATGGACATGAAAGATTACTTTGAGAGTTGCAAACTAGGTAAGGCGTAATCTAAAAGGATTATCGTGAAATAAACCCTGACGTGAAAGTTCCTGTGAACCACTTATTACCAATTCACAAAGTACATTCAACTCAAATCAATATTTCATGTTCATTTAATTAATGTAAGAGGAAAGACTGAAGAGTGCAAAAAGAGGCATGAAACACAGGGACATAGGAAATCAATAGCCTGAGACAATAGTCCATTATACCGTTATTATGCTAAATAATTTGACAGTGGCATGCTGTGATTGATCAGATTCAAGTAAAGCTGTGTAATTAAAAGGTGTAATGACTAAAATCAAAGTACCGTATTGGCCCGAATATAAGACGTCCCCCCTTTTTCCAGATGTACCTTTTGGAAAAAGCCTTTTTAAAAACCAAATCTTGTTTTTTCTCAGTAAAACACATTGTGTCTTCAATTATTTTCATATTGCATATTTTTCCTATTTTAATTTTTGTTTTGAAAGTATGGTAAAAACTGGTCAAATGTACCAACAATCACATTTAAAAAATATACACTTTTTGATATTCCATTAAAACAAACAAAAAAAACAGGTAGCCCATCTGAATTAGGACATTTAGGCTATCCATCTAATAGTAGCCTACCAAAATCTTATTAACAGAAGTAGTTAAATCTTACTGTAGTCTTCAAATCTGGGTACTGTCTTATGTTTTAAAATCACAAAGGGAGTTTGGTCCCATCAGGCTAACGTGACAGTCACGACTCTGTAAGGTTTTTTTTTCTTTTGTTTTTACTCGCAATCTTTAGAACACGCATTACGTTACGTATTTCATGGCACACTCGTTTTATGCATATTTGTCGCCACCTATTGTTGTGGGTGTATTCTTGACATGTCAAAGTCTAGACCCTGAATATAAGACGACCGCGTTTTTTCAGATGTATTTCCAAGAAAAAAACATCGTCTTATATTCAGGTCAATACAGTACTTTGCAGCAACACAGTATTTTTAAAAAAATGTCTGTTTGAAAATCCAACCTTTTCTCTTTTATATCTTGTAGAATGCCCTGGACCGGAATGAAGAGTTAACTCCATTAGGATTTCATCTCGCCCGCATGCCTGTAGAGCCTCACATAGGAAAAATGATTCTGTTCGGGGCTCTTCTGGGCTGTTTGGACCCTGTGCTTACCATTGCGGCCAGCCTTGGCTTTAAAGATCCCTTCTTCATACCACTGGTACAAACACACCCTTTTACATGAACACAAGCCCTACACCCACCAATCATCAATCCCCCAGAGCATTTAGAGCAAACCCAGAGGGCATTCTCTAATAAGGGCTTGTTTGACTGATGGATTCATTTATCTCAGGGAAAGGAGAAGATTGCGGACCAGAGGAGGAAAATCCTCTCCCTAAACTCTAGAAGTGATCATCTCACTATTGTCAATGCATTTTGGGTAAGCCCTAAAGAGTTTAGAGAGTCACTCTTAGATGTTAGGTGTGTGTGTGTGTGTGTGTATTCGTGACAATCTGTGTATTTATTTGGGGGTACACACCCTTTTACATGAACACAAGCCCTACACCCACCAATCATCAATCCCCCAGAGCATTTAGAGCAAACCCAGAGGGCATTCTCTAATAAGGGCTTGTTTGACTGATGGATTCATTTATCTCAGGGAAAGGAGAAGATTGCGGACCAGAGGAGGAAAATCCTCTCCCTAAACTCTAGAAGTGATCATCTCACTATTGTCAATGCATTTTGGGTAAGCCCTAAAGAGTTTAGAGAGTCACTCTTAGATGTTAGGTGTGTGTGTGTGTGTGTATTCGTGACAATCTGTGTATTTATTTGGGGGGTTTTTTTAGGGCTGGGAGGATGCTAAGAAAAAAGGCAGCAGGTTTGAGAAGGAATACTGCTGGGATAATTTCCTTTCTGCCAACACGCTACAGGTCAGTCTTCACTCTGCGCAAATCAAACATTAGTTAAACATAAAAGAGAAAATTAGACTCTTTAATATGCGCTTAATAAACAAAAACCCATTTTGCTCGTTCCTACCAGATGCTTCAAAATATGAAGGGTCAGTTTGCAGAGCATCTTTTGGCAGCTGGCTTTGTGAATAGTAAGGACCCTAAAGATCCCAGCTCTAACGTCAACTCGGGTAACTCTTACTTACTGTCCATCTAACTAACTATTTGTCCTTTATCCCAGCTGTCCACTTGTTCACACATCCGTCTGTCGTTTTGACTGCCATTACCACAGGCACGTTTAAAGGGATAGTTCACCCAAAAATGAAAATTCTGTCATTAATTTCTTCACCCTCATGTCGTTTCAAACCCGTAAGACCTTCGTTCATCTTCGGAACACAAATTAAGGTATTTTTAATGGAATCTGAGAGCTGTCTGACCCTGCATTGACTGCAATACAACTGAAATGTTCCCAAGTCCAGAGACGTAGCAAGGAGATGGGTAAAACAGTCCATGTGACTAATTAATGATTTCTGGGTGAACTAACCCTTTAAGGATTTGAGCAGTCTGAGTGTGCTGATATTGACAGCCTTGCTTTGAAAAGAGATGAGCTATAACTTTTCTAAACCAAAATAAAAACATAATGTTGACACAACATTGCTCCCCAAAAATGCATACAAATGTTTGATAACATTATTTAATGCATTTGGCATGTTCAGCTAACAAGTGTACAACCTTCTTTTTTTTTTTTTTAAACAGCGCTTACTGATCTAGGTTAATTAAAAAATTTTAATTGACTATTGTTCTTTGTTAATTTGTTCATAACTAATGTAAATTTATACAACTTGAAATGTTAGTATATGTAAAAAATAGCATTTATCTTGAGCAGCGACTAATTAATGATTTCTGGGTGAACTAACCCTTTAAGGATTTGAGCAGTCTGAGTGTGCTGATATTGACAGCCTTGCTTTGAAAAGAGATGAGCTATAACTTTTCTAAACCAAAATAAAAACATAATGTTGACACAACATTGCTCCCCAAAAATGCATACAAATGTTTGATAACATTATTTAATGCATTTGGCATGTTCAGCTAACAAGTGTACAACCTTCTTTTTTTTTTTTTAAACAGCGCTTACTGATCTAGGTTAATTAAAATTTTTTTATTGACTATTGTTCTTTGTTAATTTGTTCATAACTAATGTAAATTTATACAACTTGAAATGTTAGTATATGTAAAAAATAGCATTTATCTTGAGCAGCGGTTCTCAAACCTCTCCATGAATTACCCCCAGCACTGCACATTTTGTATGTCTCCCTATATCTGACACACCCACTTCAGGTCTTGCAGTCTCCACTAATGAGCTGATGAGCTGAATCAGGTGTGATAGATGAGGGAGACGTACAAAATGTGCAGTGCTGGGGGTACTCCAGGACCGGTTTGAGAACCACTGATCTAGAGTAATAAAAGCTGTTAAATTATGGTTAGTTCATGATACCTAATGCATTAAAAATGGTCATGAACTGAGCAGTTGAATTTTCCTTGATTTTTGACTATTTCAGAGGTCATTGTAGTATAAAATGCAGAATTCAAAATGCTATATCATACACCTTTATAATCACTGGACCTGACTCTTCTGCACTCTTGCTTAAAAACTCTACAGTCTACACTGCACAATTAATCTCTTATTTACATTGTGTCTGCACTGTGTTATGATTAAAGCATTTGTGAGAGTGCAGAAATCTAGTTGCAATGGCAAGATCACTGCAATCATGCGGCCAACAGACTGATTGGCTACTTCAGCCTTTTATGCAGTGAGAGTTGATTGAAATATAATGCTTTAATCAACACTTTTCACAATTTGCTATTACTATGTTTATGCTGCAGAGATTAGCTAAGTCTCTTTAAAGTCCTGAGTCATTTCACTTGACGGCCATCTTTAAAATCCCTTTCGGGCAGCTATTTCAGTCATGCAAGTATAGCTCCTATCTCTTTAAATAGGGAAACATCAAATTCTCCAAAGCTGTTCACCAAGCTTCTGAACCACTGCACCAATCAGCTGCAGTAACACAATGACTAATTAGCGATTGGCTCTTTTATTTAGAAGGCGGGGCTATTCCGCCGTATTGCGCCACATCTCCCATTCATAAGTAATTTGAGTGCACCGTCGTTGTATATCTAAAGTCTTTGGTAATAGTTGCTTAATATGCAAAGATGCTACCCAGTCATAGCAGTGGGCATTTACATGAAGGGGTGTGTGTCTCCTGCAGTGGTTAAATCAGAGGACTAACGCTTGGAATAAGGGTAGAAACTGGACCTTTTTTTAAATTATGACCATTTTTTGGTGTAAAAATTCCATTAACACTGTAAGTGCACCTCATGAAACATTGTAAAAAAAAATGTAATTCAATTTATGAACCCTTTAACTAATGTTAACTAATTGGTGGGCTCTTTTTACTTGACTAGTAAGCAGCCACCTATAAATGAACACCTCCAAACCACTTAGAAAACGTGCCGCCACATCTTTTTTTAAATTTTATTTCTAGCTCTGTTTTTCTCACTGCTCTGTGCTGTCCATGTTCCACTTCACATTTGTATATCTAACACAAGTAATGTTCTTCCTGCTACTTCAGCCTTTTATGCAGTGAGAGTTGATTGAAATATAATGCTTTAATCAACACTTTTCACAATTTGCTATTACTATGTTTATGCTGCAGAGATTAGCTAAGTCTCTTTAAAGTCCTGAGTCATTTCACTTGACGGCCATCTTTAAAATCCCTTTCGGGCAACTATTTCAGTCATGCAAGTATAGCTCCTATCTCTTTAAATAGGGAAACATCAAATTCTCCAAAGCTGTTCACCAAGCTTCTGAACCACTGCACCAATCAGCTGCAGTAACACAATGACTAATTAGCGATTGGCTCTTTTATTTAGAAGGCGGGGCTATTCCGCCGTATTGCGCCACATCTCCCATTCATAAGTAATTTGAGTGCACCGTCTTTGTATATCTAAAGTCTTTGGTAATAGTTGCTTAATATGCAAAGATGCTACCCAGTCATAGCAGTGGGCATTTACATGAAGGGGTGTGTGTCTCCTGCAGTGGTTAAATCAGAGGACTAACGCTTGGAATAAGGGTAGAAACTGGACCTTTTTTTAAATTATGACCATTTTTGGTGTAAAAATTCCATTAACACTGTAAGTGCACCTCATGAAACATTGTAAAAAAAAAATGTAATTCAATTTATGAACCCTTTAACTAATGTTAACTAATTGGTGGGCTCTTTTTACTTGACTAGTAAGCAGCCACCTATAAATGAACACCTCCAAACCACTTAGAAAACGTGCCGCCACATCTTTTTTTTAAATTTTATTTCTAGCTCTGTTTTTCTCACTGCTCTGTGTTGTCCATGTTCCACTTCACATTTGTATATCTAACACAAGTAATGTTCTTCCTTTTTTATGTTACTCAGAGAATGAGAAGCTGATTAAGGCTGTGATTGTAGCAGGTTTGTACCCTAAAGTGGCCAAGATTCGCCCCAACCATAGTAAGAAGAGACCAATGTAAGTGAATGGTATTTCTCCTATTGCTTGTGCTACTGTTTGTTTCTGATTATGTGGCCTCCATTCATCAGCTCATTGAAACACCTGAGCCCCAACTGAATACTTACTGACTGTCGCTGATGGCATTATTCCATTTAAGACATCTTCACAGACTTCTCTTGTGTGAGGTAAAGGGCAGAAAAGATGAAAAGCAATCTCGGATGATAGAAGCGGCATGAAAGACCTGTATGTGATAGTTATTATCAACCAAAGTCAGTAAAGAAACCTTGATTTGTTATGTTTTATCTTCTCGTTTTTAACACTGATATTGTGACTCGTTTTTGTCTGGCTCCGGTATTAGCCATGTCAGTGATGGTTTGAAGTTCTCATTGTTACAACGCTGAGGTGGTGTCCTCTAGTAAGGTGGCCAGTCCTGAAATTGTGAGCTTTGTCCCTGCATCCTGCAAAATGCAAGCAGTGTCCCGCATAGTTTCACTGAAGTTTCGTCTAGTTTCTCTGGTGCTAGATTGAAATATTCATGAGTTACCAGACCAGACTTTTGTCTCCGAGTTTAAAGTCTGCCAAATATTTATATTACAAATTAATAACGTTCAGAAATTTGAAAATGCATCAAGGCTGCATATGTAATTTATTCCTGTATTCCTTCTATTGTCATTGTTGAAAACAGGTGTGCTTTTTATTTATTTATTTTTTGGATTATGTGAAGAACAGAAAGTACAAAAGTATAGCATTTAGTTGACCCCTAAACTTGAACAGTAATCTAAAGCCCTATTCGCACGGGATTAGTATTACCTGGTGACCTCCAGTCATTTGTAATAATTGCGGAGGTTGTCTGTGATCTTAATCCCGTGCGAATTGGCCATGTCTGTAATTTGTAAAGTAAAATTCCCCCGCAAATGACCTACCATATTTCGCCGTACACCGAGGTCCTGTGATAATATTAGTCCCGTGTGAATCGGCATCTCTGTGATTTGGCCAGCATTTGGTGGGTCGTATATAATTTTTCGATGTTTTTGTTTCCTGTGTGCCTTTTTATCCATCTTCCGCGAAGAATGGAGCTGCGTTGGAGTGTTTGATAGTATTTTTGGTGCTGTCATCATATCGCTACACCATACAATTTGCAAAAAGAGAAAGCTGAAAAGGTTTTGACGTTAATGTGTTACAAATAAATCAAGCGTAAAGCTTGATATTATTTTAACCTGGTGAAATGTAAATGACACAGCACACGAAACTGTAATCTTTTTTTTTTTTTTTTTTTTTATCCATCTGGACTATAGAACGGGATTCTCAAAGCCTTGACATCCGGGTATCCGGGAGGCAAGTCAGTAAATTCGAGTAAAATCACAGGCGTCGCTTATCCCGTGCGAATGCACCACACGAAATTCAGATGTGGGGGGGTAATTTCAAAATCACACAAGGTCCCCAGATAACACTAATCCCGTGCGAATAGGGCTTAAGTCTGTGATCAGAAGTCCTGTACAAAAAAAGATTATTACAGTACAGAGCATTCAACCGCATTTCTACATACAAGTTCAGCTTACAAGTGGCAAGTTGGCAGGAACTCCTGTCATATTTTTATTTTATTTTTTTTCTCTCTTCTCCCCTGAGTGGTTTATTATTGTTTCTGTTATTTTAGATAAACCTGCCCCTAAACAGCACGTAAGACCAAAATGAACTATGGTTTGCTGCTTTACATATTGGTCAGATGGTCACTTCCTGTCTAAGTGGGCAGTTCAGGTTCAGAATAACATGCAAAGTGGACCAGACTGTATGCCAGTTGTCCAATTCAGCAAAAGTAATTCTAGAATAAAACTGCCCACATAGCCCCATTCCCGTCTATCTAAACAAGATGTAAAGTGACTTACTACAGTTTTTATTTTATTTTTAAGATACTTCGGCAGGGGCAAATCTGACAGCCCCAGTATAGATCCACATTTAAATGTTTAAACAATCTCTGAGAAGAAATGTCTGAAATTGTGTGTAGACTTTCAGTAAAGTCCATTGTTTGATCTGTAAAATGACATCATTTTTGAAAACTGAGTCTTGAAATTATGCTTTTGCAGGCCAGTGAAGGTTTACACTAAGGCTGATGGGAAAGTTTGTATCCACCCTAAATCTGTCAACGCAGAGGAAACTCAGTTCCACTACACATGGCTCATTTATCACCTGAAGATGAAGACCACCAGTGTACGTACATTTTTAATATGCCCCAAAGTGAGGTTGTCAACTTTAGCTAACAAAATTGTCCCCAATAAACTCACACACACACACACACTTATGCAGTGTTCATTCACTCATTTCAAAGGGAAGGACTACTGTATATAATTTTGTTGAAGAGCGAGAGAGGACGTGTGTTTGCAAATTAATGCTGCATCTAGTTTAAGTCCATCTTTTATTCAGTTTCTGTGTGCCTTTTAACCGACACCCTCTCAAAAGAGATCAAAGCTCCTTACTGAATCGAGGAGTACCATTTCTGGCATCTCTCTACTTGCTCAATGAGTCTCACACACGCACAGGTACAGTAATGCCTGTGGCTGTTTTTGCCAGAAAAAGGAATGAAACAACATTAACTTTGGCACTGTTCTGTCACATTGATGCAGATTGAGCAGTCCTGTTCTGTGCACCAGTGTCCGTAGGGTGAGACTTTAGCATGTTTGTCTTGTCCTTTTCTGAGAAAGTGTAGAGACGAATGTTAGAAATAGAGATTGAGACATCAACCTGTGCTAACACTATAGTCAATACCATATATAGTCATCTTTGGTTCTTTTCAAATTATAACAATTTGTACTATTATTTCATGCTCATGTATTTAATTGGTTGGTCTGTAACTCAGGGTTCAGAGTCCTGATCAACCCTGACTGTGACAGAACATTATTGCTTAATTTTTTACGTCTTTGCATAGGCTTTCTTTCTCAGCAGTTGCGACGCTCCTGCATACCGATGCAGGAAACTCTGGGAGAGTGAAGAAAATTACATGTAAAAAGAAGAGAAAGATTTTCAAGAGCGTGACAAGGGAGGTGCCTGACGCAAAGTGGCAGATAGTAAGATTGAAGCGTTGGAGAAAGAAATAGTGTGAATGAAATCTGAATAAACCAGCGTATGGAGAGATTGAGGAAAGGGGCAGAATGAGACTCTAGAGTGTGACAGTCAGATTGAAAGCTAAAAGGTTTGTGTGAAGATTGATTCACGAAAGTGAATTGAGGTGAACTGAATTTTAATGTCTGCATTTGGTTCTTGTCCTCGTCTCACATCAGTCTTTTTTCCTCGTTCACTCTCACTCTCTAAAGACACTGTGTCTGGTCAGAACTGACTATGTCCACAGCGCTGACCTGTGAAACCTCCCCACTTTGTGAACCTGTGCGGCCCCTACGCTCCTGATTAGGACTTAGTGATGTGTTAAGCCAATAAAGAGGCAAGAAGAGCCAAAGACAAGCTTTTCTTCCTCTCTCTTTTCACACACATTTACACTATTCTGTTTCTGTGTGGATGTAAAAGTATTGCTCTGCCGCGGGACAGGGTGACATTTTCACTCACACATTCTGTCTCTCCACTCACTGCCTTATGAAACAGTACATTTAAAGACTGAGACAGCCTTAAGAAATCTCAGGATTGTAGGAGTGGTTTATTTTTGCTTTTGCATGTGCCTTTTCATGCGCCTTTTCATGCATCGATTCAATTTGTTTGTTGTTTGTGCATTGGACTAGTTTTACAAAATAGTGGTCAGTAACATGAGTTTAATTGGTTCCATTTCTTACTCCCATTGCCTCTTCATTTACATAAACAAACTGCCAAAAAAAAGGACTAAAATAAAGAACCATACAAGGGTCTTGAAATTTCAACAATGTGATAAATTGAAGTAGTGCTGAAAAAAAGGTTTCTACTTCAAACAGTATTTGTGGAACGCTTATAAAAGATCTCTTTATAAAGGCATGAACAAGTTTCTCCAAGTCTTGACTGGAAACAAAACCTCTAATTCTTGCAATGTTTTTGAGATGATAGTATGCTGATTTAGTTACTGCTTTGACATGACTACTGAAACTAAGGTCTGTCTCCAGAATCACTTTTCGCATTTTAAATTCGATTTATAACTAAATTTAAATCATTTAAGACTTATTAGGGCCCCCTAGTTTGGAATCATTTCTTTAAGGCTTGTTAATACCAGAATTGATTTTCTGTGTGAAAATGTGGTGCATTTTAATTGCTCATGACCAAATTCACTTTAAATCAGGGTTTCCGGGGGGGTCTTAAAAAGTCTTAAATTTAGTTGTATCAAATGTAAGGCCTTAAAAAGTCTTAAATTGTACAATAAAGTCTTAATTAGGATTTCAAGAGGTCCTAAATTTGGGTATGGAAAGACCAGAATTGCGATATGGCTGAATGTGAATATGTGATGATTAAACTTCAAAAAAGGCTACGATTTCATTAAAGGGTTAGTTCACCCAAAAATGAAAATTCTGTCATTAATTACTCACCCTCATGTCGTTCCAAACCTGTAAGACCTCCGTTCATCTTCGGAACACAAATTAAAATATTTTTGATGGAATCTGACAGCTCTCTGACCCTCCCATAGACAGCAAGGGTCCTTACACGATCAACGTCCAGAAACGTAGCAAGGAGATCGGTAAAATAATCCATGTGTCATCAGGGTTCACCCGTAATTTTTACGAAGCTACGAGAATACTTTTTGTGCGCAAAAGAATAAAAAATAAACTTTATTTAACAATTTGTCTCCTCCGTGTCACCCTGTAGCACCATTTTGGAGAGTATGCTGGAGCTGTCAGATTCCATCAAAAATATCTTAATTTGTGTTCCGAAAATGAATGGAGGTCTTACGAGTCTGGAATGACATGAGGGTGAGTAATACATTTTTGGGTGAACTAACCCTTTAAATAAACATGATATTTCAACCAAACGCGCCACCTGCTGGCAGAGAATAAGCATTTTTAAAAAGCCTGTTGTTTTGTTCAGAGTTGACCAATGCGAAAAATCGGCCAATGTTTTTACCGTGCAAACATGCAGAGCTTTAAATATGAACTGGTGGATCGATAAGACGACAATGCATTATAAAAATCTAAACAGTAGGGTGTGCGATATATATGGTCTGCGATAATATCGTAATTGTTGTTTTAGCAATGTGCGATTCGACATTACCGAGTATATCGCAAAAAGCAAACAAAACACACCTACAGAGTGCACAGTCTGCACACATACATTAGGTGATGAAGTCAGTTAATATGTAGGTTAAACTAGTGCGCGCATTTAGAGTGCATTCTTTCACTACATGAATCGGTCTATTAAAATGCATTTAGAATTATCACAATTCAAGATATGGGGGCAGAAAATGTATATATTTATATAATTTCATATAGTTAATATCACACAAAGAGTGCCCTTTTTTTCTCCAAAAGTCAACAATTACAAATGTGATATTGATTTTATACAACTCATGATATTCATGAACTCATGAATGTGATATTGATTTTATACAGTTCAATAAACAATAAGTTAAAGGGGTCCTATTATGTTCTTTTACAATGTCTTAAATTTGTTTTGGGGGTGTACTAGAACATGCTCTAATGCTTGGTGGTTCGAAAAACGTATTATATTTTACATGATTTACATTATTACAATACCTTTCTCCCCAGTCTGGCACAAACAGCTCGATTAGTTCCGGTTTTGATGAACGCCTGCCTTCCGAAAAACGAAATGTGATGTGATTGGTTAGCTGTCCCAGTGTGTTGTGATTGGCGAACAGCTTAGACGGTGTTTCAGTACTGCCCCGCCCCTTGCCAAAGCAGCAAATTTAGTTAAGGATGGCGTCAATAATGCCATATCAATTTGAACCGGATTCAGACCCAGAGAATATTGAACAAGAGGATCGCGCAGAACCTTTGCACGCATGGATATTGCAAGACATATTAGAGTGGTGACGTTATTGTTGTTGTTTTTTTTGGTTAAATCACATTTTAGATAGTAAATGCAGTTATTTTTAAGCGGTTGTTGACATCCTATGTACAGATAAGTGCATATGTATTATTTTTATTGTTATTTAATTCGAAAATTATAACATGAATCACAGTGAAGCTGTTATACAGTTGAATTTATTTATACCATAGTCAAGTGTTTCCCAGGCGGCATATATAATGCAAACTCATTCTCTGCCAGCAGGAGGCGCTGTTGGAGTGGTAGCAATCAAGGTTTCCCCTGTAAAGGCTGTACAACACAAAGCAGCACGCTCCCGTCAAAAAAAATTAATGAAAATTACATCCAATTTTCTGAAGACAGTCGGTTTCCTTCAGAAATACAGTGATATAAAAACACCCACACTCAATGTATGGGAAACATAATTTAAGTGTGCAAACTCATTCTCTGCCAGCAGGAGGCGCTGTTGGAGTGGTAGCAATCAAGGTTTCCCCTGTAAAGGCTGTACAACACAAAGCAGCACGCTCCCGTCAAAAAAAATTAATGAAAATTACATCCAATTTTCTGAAGACAGTCGGTTTCCTTCAGAAATACAGTGATATAAAAACACCCACACTCAATGTATGGGAAACATAATTTAAGTGTAAATTCGGCAGATTACATCATTGTCCAGTATTGTACTGTCAGCAATTTATTATAAAAAGTTTTTATAATTGTAACACATATTTACATACATAATTATTCAGGTGCATGTGCAATAACTTGCGAAAACGAGAGGCTACAACAGCACTTCTTCATTGTTGTCTTGTCTGATGCACTCAACCAAGCATTCTAACCACAACCTCATGACATCCAATTTTCTGTAGACAGTCGGTTTCCTTCAGAAATACAGTGATATAAAAACACTCAATCAATGGGAAACACTGTACACTGTAACGTTACGAAATTGTAACATACATATTTACATACATAATTATTCAGGTGCATGTGTAATAACTTGCGAAAACTTGAGGCTACAGCAGCACTTCTTCATCGTCCTCTTGTCTTATGCACTCAACCAAGCGTTCTAACCACGACCTTGCCCCTCCCCACGCCCCAACCATTCGAATTTCCTTAGGCAGGAATTATTTTAATGATATTATAATGAGCCGCTTTGGGATATCACAAAACCCGGAAAACAAATGCTGTAGTCCAAACGAGCCATTCAGGGTAGTTCTTGAAAAGGGATTTAAAAAAAACCTAAATATCTCTCTTTGGAGTGGACTTTGTGATTTGTAAGTTTGAAGATCTTTTTTATGCCCAAACATACACACTACACACTGACTAAAATTCAAAAAGTGAAAAGGCATAATAGGACCCCTTTAAGAGACTCACGTTTTAGACACCGTATTTCCTGCTTTTGCTCTATTTCGCCAACAAAAAACAGCACTGTTTTGAGTCTCTCAGCAACATTGATCATGTGTTTCCTTCCTGAATGAATCAAGCGTTTAAATGATTCGGTTCAATTGCAATGACTCAATTATTAACAGTGACTTGCTGCCACCTACTGGCAGTTTTAATTTCACATTTAAAGTATCTTTTCATTTTTTTTTAAATAATTTCAAACATCAGTTTTCAATGTTTTATGTTTAAAATATCAAAACCTTATTCATGCATTTGTAACTGCAGGTTAAAGTATTCCATGTCCCTCTGAGCTGCATTAAACAGTGTGTAAATACATCTAAATGCCACTTAAGATGCAGCTTCTGTGTTTCCTCTCCATTGCAAAGATACATTTTGTTGATACTGATTTCATTTGCTTGGTAATAGCCCAAATGCAAGAATTTGAAAAGTTGTTGCACACTTTTAGAGAAAAATGGCTTAAAGGTAAAAATGCCCATAAAACTTGTTGGAAAAGATTAATTTCTATCACTGCTGTGAACTGACCACACAGAATATGAAGAATATCAAAAATTCAGGAGTCAGCTGTCCACTGTAGTCCTTAAAATACCAGCACAATAACACACTCAATGAAATATCGTCTAATTATCGTTATCGATAAAATTCCAGAAAATATAATTTTTTGTCAATATTGCACACCCCTAATTTATGTTATTTAATTTACTGCTTTTTACAGAAAGAAAGAAAGAAAGAAAGAAGGAAAGAAAGAAAGAAAGAAAGAAAGAAAGAAAGAAAGAAAGGAGAGATGCAGTGAGAAAAGAAAGAGACCGGGGATTGCATCAAATCCTTGCACGATTTGACATTCCGAGTCAAATTCAGCACAAATATCCCACAGTAGAGTATTGAGAAAGTAATGGCTGTAATCTGTCAGAAACTACTTCTCTTTTGTTAAAATATATATTCTATTAAGTTGTGAGAGAAACATACTGAGCTGACCTGAAGTGAGTCAGCCAGCCTGTGAGATTCTCAGCCCAATTGTAGAGCAGACAGACACCAGACCAGTCTAGAGCACTGATCCAGCGGGCTCTCTCATTACTATCACAAAAGAAAACATACATCATTAACTTATAACCACTGAAGCAGTTTTTTGACTCGCAGCTGTATGTGATTTCTGTTAAAACTGTCGAAACCAAATAACAAAGAAGCTATTCCTTTATTGTTCTGGACATTCACAGACACACACCTCCAGACTCTGGTATAACAGCAGGTAAAGTTACTAGGAGAAACTTGACCTTGGTGTTGAAGCATTCATTACATTCAGTACAAGATTCATCTGTTCAATCTTGTAAGCTCCTTTGTGTTTGTTCAATTTTGATTGAGAACATGCCACTGCTTTTTACAGAAAGAAAGAAAGAAAGAAAGAAAGAAGGAAAGAAAGAAAGAAAGAAAGAAAGGAGAGATGCAGTGAGAAAAGAAAGAGACCGGGGATTGTATCAAATCCTTGCACGATTTGACATACCGAGTCAAATTCAGCACAAATATCCCACAGTAGAGTATTGAGAAAGTAATGGCTGGTCATCTGTCAGAAACTACTTCTCTTTTGTTAAAATATATATTCTATTAAGTTGTGAGAGAAACATACTGAGCTGACCTGAAGTGAGTCAGCCAGCCTGTGAGATTCTCAGCCCAACTGTAGAGCAGACAGACACCAGACCAGTCTCACGATCTGAGCAGACAGCCTGAGCTGACCAGCTGCATGAGTCACGCTTGGCTCATTCTGGTCCCATTTAAAGCAGAAGGGGTCACAAAGGCCCCTTTTGCCTGTTTTATTACTGGGAACATTAATGAGCCTTAGTCCGTTGTGATTCATTCATTGACTAATTAGTGTTTAAAGAGTAATTAGTGTTTAATAGAGTCATTGACAAAGAGGGGAGGAAAGAAGATGGAAAATATTTAAGGCTAAACTCCCGTTGTACATGTAATATGACTGATTACAAATAGTTACGTGTCTAAAATGGCTTACAAGTTTCTTGAGCAACAAATCATACTAGCATAATTTCTGAAGGACCACGTGATACGAGACTGCAGAAATGTCTGCTGAAAATTCAACTGAGCCATCACATGAATAAATTACATTTTAAAATAGAAAACAATTATTTTAAATAGTTAAAATAATTATCTTGGTCTTGGTGAGCATAAGGGACTTCTTAAAAAAAGACCACACATTTTTGTTGTTTTTATAAAACAACACACAAATCATCAAAATGTGCCTGAACTGTTGCAATGAGGAAATGATACAATGACACGTGACAACCACATACAGATTTGTGCATATCCAGATATTTAATATATGTGAAGCAAACTATGAGAACAAGTATGTTCAGTTGAACCAATCTCCCTTAGCCGCATTCTGCAGGGTGTGTAGTTAGCCTGGGAAGGGCAGCTGTCTATCACATCCCTGGAATCTGAGCACACATGATCACAACATGTAGCAAACGCCTTCCTGCTGCTCTGCATTACACCAGCTGAATTACTTATCTGACATCCAGAAGCCAGTGAAAGAACAGGATAGCAAAAAAAAAAAAAAAACCCAGCTTCCACTTCCACCCTACATAATGCTTTTAACATTAATTGAACAGTGTGGTTAAAAAAAGCTCTTTCTTAACCAATAACTTCAAATGTTCGTAATTGGTCAAAAAAACAGACACTCACCATTCCTTTAAATACGATGAAAACAACTAGTTTTTTTAGTGGTAAAAAATAACTAATTGTACTAAGGCCCATTCACATTACTTATGATAACTATAACAGTAACTAGAACTATGAAGTCCACACTACAACCTTAGGAAAACCTTAGTGAACAGTGGGCAATATGCATTTAATGTGGTATATACAGTGCCTTGCGAAAATATTCATACCCCTTCATTTTTTTCACATTTTGTTATTTAAATTACTTTTTTTCCCACATCAATCTACACTCCATATACCATACTGACAAAGCAAAAACAGAATTGTCACAACTTCGTAAATTTATTAAAAATAAAAAACTGAAATAAGTACATTGCATAAGTATTCATACCCTTAACTAAATATTTAGCTGAAGCGCCTTTACAGTCTCAAGGCTTTTTTTTTTGTTTGATGCGACAAGCTTTGCTCATCAGCATTTGGCAATTATCTGCCATTCCACTCCTCATCTCTTCACCTCTCAAGCTCTGTCAGGTTGGATGGGGGCAGATGCACATTTTCAGGTTTCTCCAGAAATATTTAATTGGGTTCAAGCCCAGGCTCTGGCTGGGCCACTCAAGACATTCACAGAGTTGTCTAAAAGCCACTCTTAATGTGCTTGGGGTCACTGTACTGTTGGAAAGTGAACCTTCTGCCCAGTCTGAGGTTCTGAATGCTCTGAACTGGGTTTTCATTAAGGCTAAGTTGAGTCCCTCAGTCCCTGCCGCTGAAAAACAGCCCCACAGCATGAGGCTGCTACTAGCACACTTTACTTTTGGGATGCTACTCTGCAGGTGATGAGCAGAGCTGGTTTCCTTCAAACATGATGCTTAGAATTGAGGTTCATCAGACCAGAGATCTTGTTTCCTTTATGTGCTTTTTTGTAAATTCCAAGTGTGTTTCATGTGTCTTCAATGAGGAGAGGATTGCATCTGGCCACACCGCCATAAAGACTGGATTGGTGGAGTGTTGAAGTGAGGTTTGTCCTTCTGTAGATTTCTCCCATCTCCACATATGATCATGGAGCTCAACTAGAGTGACTATCAGGTTCTTGGTCATCACACTGACCAAAGCCCTTCTCCATCAGTTGCTCAGTTTGGCCAGGAGGCCAGCTCTAGGAAGAGTCCTGGTTGTTTCAAACTTCATCCATTTAGGGTAACAGAGACTACATGCTTCTGTGACCCTTCAATGAAGCAGATTTTTTTTTTGAACTCTTCCACAGATGTATGGCTTGACGCAAGCCTGTTTCTGAGCTCTACAGGCAGTTCTTTTGACCTCAGGGCTTGGTTTTTGCTCTGACATTATCAGCTGTTAGACATTTTATTAAGACGTGTGTGCCATTCCAAATCATACCCATTCAATTGAATTTGCCACAGGTTAACTTCACTTGAAGTGTAGTAACATTTACAAGCAAAATTAATGCTCCTGAGCTAAATTTCAACTGTCCCAGATATGAAGAATACTTATGCAATGGAATCATTTTAGTGTTTATTTTTAATACATTTGCAAAGATGTTAAAAGGCAGTTTTTTTTTGCTTTACAATCATGGTGTATGGAGTGTAGATTGTTGTGGAAAAAAAATAATTTAAAGCAGTTTAATATAAGGCAGCAACAAAACAAAATGTGAAAAAAATTAAGGGATATGAATACATTCGCAAGGCACTGTATATGAGGAATATGTCAAAGTCGTTTATATGTGCCAAACGTCCTGCTGCCATCTGGTGGCACTATGACTATAACTGAATATTGTCATTTAGATGTCTTCAGGCCAGGACTTTTATCAAACACGTGAAGTTTGGTGCAGATTGAACATGGTATGTTTAAGTTTGTGTAAAACAAGACATTTCCTGTTGCCAGCAGGTGGCGCTATGATTATAACTGAATATTGCCCTTTAGATGTGTTCAGGCCAAGACTCTTATCAAACATGTGAAGTTTGGGGCAGATCGGACATTGTATGGCTGAGTTACAACAACGTAATTTTCCATGGCGAAATATCGAAATTTGTCAGGCCGCCACGGACATGTCCTTTAACGAAAACTTAAGACCTTTGCCATTAACATCACAAAGGCCTTTAGATTAGACTGACCAAATATAATGTTGATGTCATTAAATCTCTAAGAAGAGCGTAATACATGTCACTTCCTGTTGGCAGCAGGTGGTGCTATGACTACAACTGAATATGGGCATGTGTTCAGGACAGGACTCTTTTTAAAGGGGTCATGCATTCTTTTTTTTTATTTTTATTTTAAAATGTTCACTTAGGTTCACTTATAATGTTAGTGTGATTTTGTAAATGCATGCCACTGCTATGATTGGCTAACAGTTTAGCTCATTAAAATAACAGATAGATGCTGCAGTGATATACTCTGGAAACAACATGGGTAATTTGGGTTAAAAACGTATAAATACTCAGTATATATCAATATATATGCAATAGTGGTAAAGCACATTTACTCACTTATGTGTTGCGACATTACTGTTGGATCCACTCAGACTCAGCGCTGCCATCTTTGTTTACTTTTCTTTAAAAAGTGCATCATATTGTCTTGTTTAAAAATGAATCGGTAGCAAAGTAAAGCAAACAAACAAACAGTGTTTCATTGACGTGATCTGGAGCTCTTTGCTAATTTTACCCTGTGTTTACACCGGATGCGAGTGGGGCGGCATGCAACTATAGACAACAGAACCCATTATAATCAGCGATTCTGTCTACACTGGTTGCAGCACACATTGGCACAACAGTGAAGAAGAAGAAGAAGAAGAAGAAGAAGAAGAAGAAGAAGAAGAAGAAGAATTCCAGGAGGCTCGGGCCCTAAAAAACTTCAGAAAATCAACATCCATGAAAGAGCTGCAATTGCTCAAATTTTAATCACAGACACTACAAAAGATTGTTTGATGATCATAAAACCTGGACAGTTAGACCTTCGACATCAACATCTGCCCTGGTCAGCTTAATCACCTGACTTGAAAATATCAAACCACTGTGAACAGTTTTGGAGAGAAGATTGGGAAGATTGCTTCCTTCAACTTCTCTGAAACAACTGGCAGATGATTTGATAGACGAAATTCCACTAGACTACTCAAAAGTTGTATGGATGTATTCTAAGGTTGGAAGCTTAAAACACCACAATAGTGCCTATTTCCCAGCTCTTCGCATTATTTTGTCCAAGACCTGTAACATGCATTTAAAGAATAGATGATTTTACATTTCATGCCAACTTCAATAACTTGTATCAACCAAGCCTTATTTTCCAAACACCAGAAAGGCAAGCAGCACCAAGAAGACCTCACATCTCCACTGTCTGGTATCCTGCATGCTGCACTGCTTTAGCAGGCTCCCACATGCTTCCTACAGCTGAAGGCCAAAATTCCAGACCTATCACCTTCAAAGATTATTTTACACAAGGTGAAAAGTCAACGAAGGCATCAGAGCACCAGTACGTCTGGCAGTAAATATTCAAACTCGACCCGAGGCACAGTAAGGAAACAGAGGAATATCTAAAAAACATGAAGATGAATGAGGTATCTTGAATGAGGCAGCACAAATTTAGTTTAGTGGGCATATGGTGCACAGTATTTACACTTACAGTATTGATGGTTACTCCTACTGAATACTAAATGAGGCACTTAGTGAGGCAGCAGGCGACAAGGCAGTGAGACAACTCAAGCTCCTGAAAGCTGTTTGGCTGCCTAGCAACGGAAGGAACAATATACTGTCTCTACAGTCGACTGAGCACAGCACACATAGACGTAGCTGATGACGTCACAATGGACTCCAAAATAATTTTCTAAGAAATGGGGAGTCAGGGGTTATCCATAACAATAACATTCATGCATACCCACCATGGGGGAGAATTGTGCCACTCACACCAGACAGAAGAGCTGGTTTAGCAGTATCGAGCTGTTATTAGACACTCAATTGGGTGGAGCCTGACAGAGGTCCAGAAATGTGGGAGAACTTGTCATGTGTTGACGAAGGTTCCTCAGATGAACTACAGTCATGCTGACTCTTCACCAAGAGCAACAGTAGTTAGGCATCTTTGTTATGTAAGTGGAACGGCAACATACTAAGCTATAATTACACTTTCAGAAACAGATAACATGTTATCTCATTTACAGGAACACACAGTCATGAACTATGGCTGTTTCAAAACCCAGTGAGCTGCCTACCAAATCAGCATCTTTGGGCATTATAAAAGCGTTTCTCCATTTAAGTTTACATTTATAAATGAAAGTAAGGATCTAACTTCTGCTCAGGGTTATGTGATCCTCAAAAGACAGCTACTTCATTCACTTACTTGAAAAGCTTAATTGAAAAAGATTATAATCTTTTATTCAATAGAATATAATGTTATCAGCGAGAGAAAGAGAGAGTGAAAGAGCGGGAGAGAATGAAAATAAAGAATAGAGAGGCAAACATAAGATCTTACAGTCTTAAAGTAAAATTTCTGTGTGGTGCTTGCTAAACTCAGCATTACAATGTTCAGAGCATTGTGAGGGGTTGCCAAGGGGGAGTTATATTTTGCTTAGGTGTTCTGAGTGGCTTTCATGTTGCTATGCTGTTGCTAGGGTGTTTTGGGTGGTCGCTAGGTGGTCATTTACTGGCTCAAGTCAACAGGACTGCCCAAGTCTATCTGATATTCTGGTATTTTGATATGACTCTTGTCCTTCTGAACTGTCATTTCTAGGCATTTTTCCATCCAAATGGAGCACTGAGAACTTATCAAACAACTGCGTGGAACCAAAGCATATTACCCACTTAACTGGATGACAAAGGTCTTTAACTGCTGTTTAAAGGTCTGTATCATTCCCCAAGCTTTTAAAGCAAATATGTTTACAGACACAGTGGAGCCAGAAAGAATGTTTAACTGAACAGGTTATTTACATGGAGAAGTCTTCAAGATACAGAAGCTATGACGGTCTTAATTTCTAAAGGTCCGAAGAAGGGAGGAAGATGATTATGTGAAACCATTTTTTTCAGTTCTTGGCACTAAGTACATCATCAGCTACAGTTTCAAACAAACCCGGATTCAAAACCACCAACCACTATTACAAGAGAAAGAGTAAGGTAGATCAGGAAAGCAAATCAATACTCAATATCTCAGTTCATGTTTGTTCAGTACACTGGGCGAATACCTGAAAAAGGATTATATTCTGATAAATCTTGTGCTGGTACATTCACTCCTGCAGTGTGATGACTGATGGGGTGGTAAAACACATAGAAACTCCATGTGAAGGAGCAGTTCAAATCTGTCATTTCAATTAAAGGGTATGTCAGTACATGTCTAGTTCAGTAACCTCAGACAGATACAGAATCACTCACATTACTCATCAAGTGACATAAATGAAGGTGTAAGCATGTTGATTTGAAGATAAGCAAACTAAATGCACCAAGTCATGGTTCCCACATCTTTGACACAATGAGTTCACACAAGCAATGATACATTCAAACATTCAGCAATGATACATTAATCAGTTACAGTAAAGACAATAATAATAATAATAATAATAATAAGTGTTTCTTTGGCACAAAATCATCATATTAGAATGATTTCTGAAAATTCAGGTGGACCATCACTGAAATAAATTATACTGAAAATTATTTTAAAATAGAAAATAGATTTTAAAATAGATTTTAATAGTAATCCACATTCCCTGTTTTTACAGTAATTTTGATCAAATAAATGCAGCCTTGTTGAGCATAAGAGACTCCTTATAAAAACATTTAAAAAATCTTACAGACCCCAACTGTAGTTGTAGTTGACTTTCTGGCCAATTAAATATTTTAGGATTTTTAGTTTTTTCCCCAAAAAATTATATTAAATTCCAAAGACTTTTTAAGATTTCATTATCCTTATTGGTAACACTTTAGTTTAGGGACCAGTTCTCATTATTAACTAGTTGCTTATTAGCATGCATATTACAAGCATATTGGCTGTTTATTAGTACTTATGAAGCACATATTAATGCCTTATTAGTTAATTATGAGTTAATAGTGAGAATTGATCCCCAAACTAAAGTGTGACCTTATTATTATTATTATTATTATTAAATTGCTGAACTGATATGCAAATACTTACAGTAGCTCCACCCCCAAGATCATGGTCACATTGTCACCAGAGTGGTTGCTGCGGAATCTGATCTGGAACAGGTAGTTGGCCACGTTCTGTCGTGACGTCAGCATTCCCGCAGTGCCACGGACTGGAGAGAGATTCAGGTCTTCTGCCTGACACGACCCCACACAGATCTGATCTCTAAGTGCATAGTCTATAACTGTATAACTCTCCTCACTGAAAAAGACAGACAGAGAGAGTCAGAGACTTAGATTAAAGAAATATTAAAGGTTAAATCACTTTTATCAGACATATATCCATCACTCACAAACAATTGTACTTTTGCATTTACAGTGCATGGTAGAGCTACCGGGAAGTCGTGGCCTAATGGTTAGAGAGTCCCAAAGGTTGTGGGTTCGAGTCTCGTACTGGCAGGGATTGTATGTGGGGGGAGTGAATGTACAGCGCTCTCTCCACCTTCAATACCACGACTGAGGTGCCCTTGAGCAAGGCACTGAAGCCCCAACTGCTCCCCGGGCGCCGCAGCAAAAAATGGCTGCCCACTGCTCCGGGTGTGTGTTCACGGTGTGTGTGTGTTCACTGCTGTGTGTGTGCACTTTGGGATAAATGCAGAGCACTGATTCCGAGTATGGGTCACCATACTTGGCCACATGTCACGTCACTTACAAAAAATTAGAGAATATAGGTGAACCATACAGACGATATTTTGAGAAATATCTCAAGTTATTATTGTTGTTATTATTAACTTAATTTCTGTCGATTTGATTGCACAGATACTATTTGAACTGAACTGAGCTGGACGATGACATCACTGAATCAATGATGAACTGACTTTAACTGAAACATTGTTTTCTATTGTCCTCTTTCATTATCGACACACAATTTACCTGTTTAATATTGTAAAGCTGCTTTGACACAATCTGTATTGTATAAAGCACTATATAAACAAAGGTGACTTCACTTGACTATTATTATTAATGGTTGAGGATGAGTAAATAACAGAATTTTCATTTTTGGGTGAGCTATCCATTTAATGCAATTTTATTTATTTTTTTAAGGAAGTGAAAAATGTCCTTGACATATTTGTAAAACAATAAAATACATATTTGTCTACTTAAATTTGCAGAAAGATGTCCTGACACATTTGTTATATAAACAACTGACCCATCTGTACAATATATTAAACAAACTGTATTTCTGTCTGCAGTAAAGATAAAATATTTCTCTATTAAACAATGATCTGAGACCATGTTTAACCTCTAAAACTGACTTTTGACTGTTTGATTTAGCATGTTCATGTGTATGCAAGTGCTATTTACAGTATAGCACTTTTAAGCATATAAATGCTAGTGGTGTAGCATTAGTCAGCATGTCTTTAGCCAGATAATTAACTGAAACTGTGTTTGTGTAGACAGATAATTGAATAATCAGAGTCAGATCCTCCTGTTCAGTTCCTGAACAACCTCTGGGCTCTGCCCGACACAATCACAATGCATTTACATTCCACAGACAGAGAGGGACCATTACAATTAAACTAAAGTCTGGAAGAAACAAGCTGACCAAGAAAGAGTCAGTGTGACAGAGAGACAGAGACCAACTAAAATAGCTATTAGGAAGCTGAATGTTAATAAGCAGCCCAAATGTTATGATGTTATGATATTACACCATTGAAAATTGATTTTAGTAAAAAAAAATTAGTGGACATTTATAAGTTCTTTGCCATAACATTTAAAACTCCATATATTGCTTATAATTATTTATTATCTTTAAAAGACATTTTATATCAGTGCAACCGTGCTTCAAAAGAAAGAGCTTTTCAAAACGTGGAAAAGAACGAGTGTGAAGCTGACTGTGGTGTCAACTCACATTACCTGCTTCTAGGTAAAAACGTTGTGCTTGAACTCACTGTAAAAAATACGACGTACTGTATGCTCTGCACCTGGGAGACAGAAAATCTCTCCATACCAGCAGGTGGCAGTAGTCTATATTTGTCATTCAGAAAGGGAAAGCAGAAGAACTAGAACTGCAGATTTAAAGGGGTCATATGATGCTATTTTAAAGATCATTATTTTGTGTATTTGGTGTAACAGAATATGTTGACATGCTTTAATGTTCAAAAAACATTATTTTTCAAATACTGTACATTATTGTAGGTCCTCTATGCTCCGCCTCTCTCAAACACGTAGTTTTCAACAAAGCCCCCTCCTTTGACAAGCGCAGTCTGCTCTGGTTGGCCAGCTGACCCAGTGCATTGTGATTGGCCGAACACCACAAGCACGCATCGGAAATGTAACGCCCCTTACCATAATCGCTAGCTTCAAGCTTTCAAAGTAAATATCAAGTTGTTAATGTCGTTAGTTTTACCATCAGTTCAAGCCCGAAAGGGCATCCATAAAATGCGTTGCACAAATTCGAACATCTGGATTGTGCTGTTCGGTTGTAAATAAATCTTAACCAATGATTCCTAATTTCATCTACTTCCGGAAGGCCAAATAAAGTGCTTTTGCTTTCGCACTGAAACACACAGTGTCTCCCTGAAATGGCTGCATCGACACTACTGCGTTCCTGAAACCACGCCTTCTTTCTTTGCGTGCACATTTGGGCGGCATTATGCTAATATTTCCACATATTGACGTAGATATGTGGGGGCGTGTTAGAACGAGCCGTTTTAGGTAGGCGTGGCTGACTCTTAACTTTTATAAAGAATATCTCTTTGGATTTGAGACTTTAGTCTTTGCAACTTTACAGATCTTCTTTATGCACCAAGAGCTTGTAACACTCCAAAGAAAAAGGAAAAATTGAAATCGCATCATATGACCCCTTTAAAACAAAGCAGCACTGTCTTGTATCGGCTATATCATGATATAGCCTATAGTCTACAATGACAGCTCAACCATACAATATTGTGATACATAAATATATCTGTACAGTGCTTAATGGACTGCTTAATGTTATTGACACATTAGAGCAATAAATAAACATGCATAAATGAGGAAAAAGTGCAGGACGTACTTAGTTAAAATAAAACAATAAGCCCCAAGAAGCTGTGGTTTAAATGTGATTTTAGAACAGCTAAGGGGAACTGTAAAAAAGACAAACCCCTTGATCAGTTCTAATCACTGTAAACTATGGCTTCATGGGGTTTATTGCTTTAAAAAATAAATGAATAACAATAAAAAGTCACAGATCCTGGCAAGATTTCATCAAATAAACAGTGACAAAATGTAACAAATGTGACCTGTGCTGGCAAAATGAGTCACAATGAGCAAATTTTCAAAAATGAGTTATTTTTTATGTTCACATTAAAAGGCCTTCAGAATGATGACTGAGCTACACCCGTTTGATGTTGATAGAGTCAGCAAAGTCAATTTTGAGAACAATTGAGTTAAAGTTTTCTGAAGGTTCTAAAGCAAAATCACAGAGCAACGTTGCATCTTTTCCTCCAGTTCTTTTCTTAATAATAATTACTATATTAATAATCACAATATAGTTATTTTTTATTTTATCTTTGTTATTATAAAAAAGAACAGATGAAAAAAACAATAAATAATGCATTACCTTTTTCATTTTACATATACAGGTGCATCTCAATAAATTAGAACGTCATGGAAAAGTTCATTTATTTCAGTACTTCAACTCAAATTGTGAAACTCGTGTATTAAATAAATTCAATGCACACAGACTGAAGTAGTTTAAGTCTTTGGTTCTTTTAATTGTGATGATTTTGGCTCACATTTAACAAAAACCCACTAATTCAATCTCAACTAATTAGAATACTTCACAAGATCAATAAAAAAAACATTTTTAGTGAATTGTTGGCCTTCTGGAAAGTATGTTCATTTACTGTACATGTACTCAATACTTGGTAGGGGCTCCTTTTGCTTTAATTACTGCCTCAATTCGGCGTGGCATGGAGGTGATCAGTTTGTGGCACTGCTGAGGTGGTATGGAAGCCCAGGTTTCTTTGACAGTGGCCTTCAGCTCATCTGCATTTTTTGGTCTCTTGTTTCTAATTTTCCTCTTGACAATACCCCATAGATTCTCTATAGGGTTCAGGTCTGGTGAGTTTGCTGGCCAGTCAAGCACACCAACACCATGGTCATTTAACCAACTTTTGATGCTTTTGGCAGTGTGGGCAGGTGCCAAATCCTGCTGGAAAAATGAAATCAGCATCTTCAATTTTTTTTTTAAACGTTTATTAACGAGCTGCAGTTTTATTACATCACGCACTGGCACAGATGAGGTATATTAACTCCAGGGGTCAACAATAAGGTGTAGATTGGTCCTCAATTTGTGTTTCCAACACACTTTTTCACAGCGTGCATCTCGCGCTCAAACTCATCAAAAGTCAACAAGTTCCACAAGCAACAACGACTTATCCAAGTGACTGCTGCAGAACGCATGCAGATCGTGTGTCTCATAAGTGAGTGGGAATTTACCGAACGTGGTACTTGCGTGAGTTAACACTGTACGCAATACCCGCAACCTCACACCAAATTTCAGGCCATGTAGATAGGCAAGCATAGCCTATATACAAATCATTTAGTAAGCAGAAATCCGAAATTTACCTTAACATATTAAGTTAGAGGAAGATGCGACTGAATTGATGCTTGAAGAATGCACTTCCAGCAGTCATGATAAACAGTTGGCAGTTAAAGTTTTCTATGCACATTTGATTTGACGAAAGTCACGAGACCTATTACTATCTATCCAATCACGTTGATGGATAAAAATAAAATTTAAATAAGCATGTAACGACCACAAACGGAGGAAAATAGTGGAGTAAAATTACCGATACATCACTTAAAATGTACTCAAGTAAAAGTAAAAGTACACAATTTTTTAACTACTCAAAAAAAGTACTTAATTAATTAGTAGTACTACTTAATTACTGTAACGCGAGTATTTGTAATTCCTTACTTCACACCCCTGGAAGTAGTCTGTATCTAGTAGATTGTGAAAGAATGATTATCAGTTCCACACACAGAGATATATAAATTCTACATTTATTTAAATGAGGGGAAAAACTTCACTGGTATCGGATCGGTATCGGCCAATACCGAACCCTAGGTATCGGAATCGGTATCGGAGGCGAAAAAGGCGGATTGGAGCATCCCTACTTCGAAATGCTGCAAAATGAACTTTCAAAGAACACCTGAAAGAAAAAAAACGAAGAGTACACAGAAAGCTGCCTCTTTCAGACAGCATGCAATCCCAAATTCAGATTTCGTTTTAAAGTTATGAAACATGCATGTTGAATATTAGCTTTGCCTAAAATCTGATTTTAAAAAGTTGTTAAACAACAGATATGACAAATATATTTTCATAATTTCTACCTAGCTGCCTAGCTAGTGAGCCACCACGTTGGAGTGATGTAGTTATCTACATAATGGGGTTGGTTGGCTCCAATGAAAACAGACTGAGCAACTTTAGGCTTAAGTCTGTTGGTGCAGAAACTCAAAAGTTTCCACCTCAATGTAATCTTCCTCCAAAAAATGTTCACTACAAACTCTGGGCTCTTTTTTTCAGTGCTGCTAGTCAGCGAAGCAGTACTGTTCTCCATTTCAGCAACAATTTATGAAAATGTACTCTTTTGCCCTTAGTATTAACACTGTGAAACTCATTTTCTTCAAATAATTCACAATATAGAAATTATGCTTTTAATATAATTTAAAGGTGCATTAAAACAATACAAGGTCCAATACAAAACTTGGAAAGCAACAGAAGTTTAGTAACTAACTAACTGAAGATTAATTACGTTTCCCCACAGAGACCATCCCACTCTGCACTTAGTGGCTGTAGAACACGAGCAGGACAGAGCCCATCTCGTCTCATAACTTCTTTTGTAGTTCTTTCTCTCACTGTGGTGTGATCATCTGTGTGCTCACCACATTGATTTTAAATAGACTGTATGTGATGCCTTATGTAGGGCGAGCGCTACGATCAAAGATCATAGAAGATAAATGATCGGCATACGGTAAATAAAAATGACCTACACCTTGATCTACATGACAGAGAAATGTATAGTTTTTATTCTGTGTGAACTCGCATGTGTATGTGTTAACTCATTAAATTAACCCTGTTTTTACTATAGTAACTATACACATTGATTTTAAATAGACAACTGTATGTGATGCCTTACGTAAATAAAAATGAACTACACCTTGATCTACATGACAGAAAAAATGTATAGTTTTTATTCTGTGTGAACTCGCATGTGTATGTGTTAACTCATTAAATTAACCCTGTTTTTACTATAGTAACTATTTTAACTATGGTATTTGCGGTAAAATCACAGTATCCACAAATGTACTATTCTCTCACTATAGTAACCATAATTAT